>NC_081353.1:56543777-56735031 GCF_029784015.1 Lycium ferocissimum | reverse complement strand
AGTAACTCCCACATAATAACTTTTTCCAACCATCACCCCCAAACTTAGGCTTTTAGCTTATGTTTGCACTTTCAACACACTTAAGGAGGTAGGGTACCAAAAGATGGATCAATGAAGAATGAGGTAAAGCTTGTAACATGGTTGTCAAAGAAAAGGTTAAAGGCTCAAAAGGGGTTGACTAGGAAAAATATGCAAGGGTAGGATATTTAAGGCACAAAAACGGTCGAGTAAGGCCTAACATCATTTTTCAAACCAAGTGTAGTCTAGGATTTCGCCTTGAAACTCATTCCGGGCAAGTTCTAGACTACAAATAATGCAAAGGAACTCACAAATAAACCTTACCACACATGACACATCAAAACTCGAGAAAAATATGTATCCAAGAATCAATTGAAACAAATGAACTCAAAAAGTCACTCATAGCCTAAAGAGACTAGGGGTATTTAATTATTGGTGACCCTTTAGTTTTTTATTTTAGGAGAGGTGACTCAAGTTTTAATTATTAGGTGGAGGTGATAATTTTCTATTAGTGATTAAGGGGTTTTGAAGTTGCCCAAAAGTTTTCATTTTGACACTTTGACCCTCAACTTTATTTTTAACACTTTGCACGGAAGTTTTATTTTTAATACTTTGACCTACCCCGTCCCCGCCCCCTACCCCATGACCCCCACGCCCCCGACCTATGCCCCCCACCCCCTCCCTCGCCCCCACTCCCCTCCCTCGACCAAATTTTTTTTCTTTATTTTTTTTCACCCCCTCCTCCTCCCAACCCCCTAAACCCCCACCCCACCCCCCCGCCCCACAAAATATTTAAATTTTTTTATTTTCCTTATTTGTTTTTTCACCCCCTCCCCTCCCTCGCAACCCTCCCCCCCCCCCACAAAAAATTAAAATTTTTTGATTTTTTTATTTGTTTTCACCGCCCCCCCCCCCCACCCCTTCGCTCCTCCTCCTCGCAACCCTCCCCCCACCCCCAAAAAAAAAATTAAAAAAAGTTTTGATTTTTTCTTACCAGCCTCCACTCCCCTCCCCCCACCAAAAAAAAATTTCTAAAAAGTTTTGATATTTTTTTGTTTTTTCACTAGCCCCGCCTCCTCCTCCCACCCCTCACTACCCCCACCCCCTCCCCCCCCCCTCAAAAAATATAAAAAATTTTGATTTTTTTTAATTTATTTTTCACACCCCTTGTCCTCCTCCCCCCCACCCCTCACCAACCCCCCCCCCCCCTCCCGCCCCAAAAAAATTTAAATTTTTTTGATTTTTTCTTACCAGTCCCACTCCTCTTCCCATCCCTCCCCCTAGCCCCCCAAAAAATTTAAAAATTTTGAATTTTTTTTATAAAAATTTCAAGCCCCCCCCTCCTCCCACCCTCACTACTCCCCCCTCCCCCCCCCCCCCCCACACACACAAAATTGCTTTTTTTTTTTTTTTAAATTTGAAAAGTTTTTCTTTTTGTTTTTGTTGCACCCACCACCTCCCACCCTTCCAAAAAAAATCTTTGTTTTTTTAAAAAAAAAAAAAATTGAAAAGTTTTTGCACCACCCCCCTCCCCCACTCAAAAAGAATATTGAAAAGAAGTTTTGATTTTTTTTTTTTTGGGGTTTAGGAAAAGTTTGGATAAAATTCAGGTTGTTGTTGTAGTGTGTTTGTAGTGAAATAGATAATTTTTCTGTTGTTGTCCTGGTATGGTTGTGGTTTAGGAAATAGATGGTTTTTTTGTTCTTATCCTGGTATTTATCTGGTTCTGTTTATAGAAGATATCCAACGAATTTATAGTTGTTACAACAACTTCTACACTTGTGGCAACAAGTAGACAATCTGTTCCAACAACTACAAATCATGGACATAGCTTCGATTATTTGATTCTGCTTTGTAGAAAATATCCAATGCATTTATATTTGTTGTCCAAGCCAAAATGCTCCATAGTTGTTAATTGCCGTGTTGTAATAATAGTTATTTGTTGAACTTTATGACATTTTAATGTTATTCTTTTTTAGAATGTTAATTTACGCTGTTCTTGATGCTTGTGAACTTGGTTTATATGATATGTTGATCGTGTTCAAATCACAAATGTGTGTATTGTTGTTAATAAATTGTCAACAATTTTCAACAAGTAATGAATCAAAAGGAATTTACTCTGTTTCTTGTTGGGTTTTATCCAACAAGTAACATGACTTGTTGCAACAACTAGTAACTTGTGTTTTATCCAACTGCTAAAAGATTTCCAGCAAATAAGCAATCTGTTGCAACAACTGATAGGCCTTGTTGCAGCAACTAAGTTACATGTTGGGATTTTTTCCAACAAGTGGAGTGACTTGTTGCAGAAAGTGGGTGACTTGTTGTGTTTTATCCAATAAGAGTAAGGATTTGTTCAACAACTATGTCATTTGCTGCAACAGATACTACAGTTGTTGTAACATATACTACACTTGTTGCAACAGATATTACAGTTGTTGCAACGGATGTTACTTGATTCACCCATATTTAGTGATCAATAAAGAGAATCAATGATATTCAGTGATAAACAAAGGAAATCAATAATAAGTAGTGATCAATATATAATACTTAATCAATTTGATGATAATTTGAGTTAGGAATATGCACTAAATCCAATGCTCATTAGAGTGAATTGATGTGAACTACTTGATTCACCCATATTTAGTGATAAGCAAATGAAATCAACGATATTTAGTGATTAATATATAATACTTAATCAATTTGATAGTATTTTGAGTCAGGAAAGATGATCTATTAAGTCTGTATGCACTAAATCGAGTGATCATTAGAGTGAATTGATGTGAACTACTTGATTCACCCATATTTAGTGATAAATAAATAAAATCAACGATATTTAATGATCAATATATAATACTTAATCAATTTGATAGTATTTTGAGTCAGGAAAGATAATCTACTAAGTCAGTATGCACTAAATCGAGTGATTATTAGAGTAAATTGATGTGAACTACTTGATTCACCCCTATTTAGTGTTAAACAAATGAAATCAATGATATTTAGTGATATATATATATCCTTAATGGCTTAGATAGTAATTTCATGGATTAGATGGGCAATTCTAAGTGTATTCTTAGAAATGATATACAAACGATTCGCGTAACGAGATACCACAATTGCTGCAACAGATACTACAGTTGTTGCAACAGATACTACACTTGCTACAACAAATACTACAGTTGTTCCAACAGATACTACAGTTGTTCCAACAGATACTACACTTGCTGCAACTGATACTACACTTGCTACCACAGATACTACTTGGTTCACCCATATTTAGTGATCAATAAAGGGAATCAGCCATATTTAGTGATAAACAATGGAAATCAACCATATTTAGTGATAAACTATGGAAATCAACCATATTTATTTATCAATATATATACTTATGCAATTTGATGGTGTTTTGGGTCAGGATAAATGATCAACTAAGTCCAATAAGCACTAAACGGAGTGATCATTGGAGTGAATTGATGTGAACTACTTGATTCACTCATCTTTAGTGATAAACAATGGAAATAAACCATATTTATTGATCAATATATATACTTAAGCAATTTGATGGTGTTTTGGGTCAGGATAGATGATCAACTAAGTCCAATACGCACTAAACGGAGTGATCATTGGAGTGAATTGATGTGAACTACTTGATTCACCCATATTTAGTGATAACAACGAAAATTAACGATATTTATTGATCAATATATATACTTAAGCAATTTGATGGTGTTTTGGGTCAGGATAGATGATCAACTAAGTCCAATACGCACTAAACGGAGTGATCATTGGAGTGAATTGATGTGAACTACTTGATTCACCCATATTTAGTGATAAACAATGGAAATCAACCATATTTAGTGATCAATATATATACTGAAGTAATTTGATGGTGTTTTGGGTCAGGATAGATGATCAACTAAGTCCAATACGCACTAAATAGAGTGATCATTGGAGTGAATTGGTGTGAACTACTTGATTCACCCATATTTCGTGATAAACAATGAAAACCAACCATATTTAGTGATCAATATATATATACTAAAATCATTAAGTAATTTGTTGCAACTTCTTCCACAATTGTATGATCTCATTGCAAGCATTAGTAACTTGTTTAAACAGATTAGTTATTTGTTGGAACGGATTAGTAACTTGTTGAAACAGGTTAGTAATTTGTTGCAACTTCTTCAACAACTATATGATCTGTTGCAATCATTTAGGCAACTTGTCTAAATAGATTAGTAACTTGTTTAAACAGATTAGTTACTTGTTGGAACGGATTAGTAACTTGTTGCAACTTCTTCAACAACTGTATGATCTGTTGCAATCATTTAGGCAACTTGTCTAAACAGATTAGTGACTTGTTTAAACTGATCCATCATTGAAATGCATTAGTAACTTGTTGCAACTTCTTCAACAAGTGTATAATCTGTTACAACAATTAACTCATCTATTGCGACATATTTTTAAGTTTTTACAATAATTTAAGCAATTGTTTGATTTTTTCCAACAAGGTGAGTAATTTATTGCAACAACTAAGCAACTAAGCAATTCTCTTTGTATGCATCTATTACAACAATTAGTAATCAAAATAAATAAGTTCATAAATAGAAATTGTTCAACGGCCACCTTGGCTCCAAATACCACAACTAATCAAAATAAATAAGTTCATAAACATCATTCACAAATAACATAAAGGAAAAAAAAATAGAAATTGTTCAACAGCCTCCAAATATCACAACTTAAGTAATAATTTATTCAGCAACTACCTTCTGGGTGTAGCAGATTTCCTTGATCTACTTCATCTCCTTCATTTCCATCATCAGTTTGTTCATCTTCTAGTTCTTCTTCACTTTCTTCATTTGTATATACTGCTTCTTGGCTCTGTTCTTCATCTATTTTTGAGGTTTGATTGTCGGTTTGCCATTTGCCAATTTGACTATATCTTTCCTCAACATTTATTTGATTCATAAATAAATTATCTACTTGTTGCAACAAGTGTAGAACTTGTTGCAACAATTACAACCAGTAGGATATCCTCTACAAACAGAATAAATAATGAAGCTATGTCCAACAGATTTGTAGTTGTTGCAACAGATTGTCTACTTATGACAACAAGTGTAGAACTTGCTGCAACAACTAAAAATTTGTTGGATATCTTCTACAAACAGAACCAAATAACTGAAGCTATGTCCAACAGATTTGTAGTTGTTGCAACAGATTGTCTACTTGTTACAACAAGTGTAGAACTTGTTGGAACAAATAAAAATCATTGGAGATCTTCTACAAACGAAGCAAATAGCGAAGCTATATCAACGATTTGTAGTTGTTGCAACAGATTGTCTATTTGTTACAACAAATGTAGAACTTCTGTGACTAAAAATACGTTGGATATCTTCTACAAACGAAGCAAATAACCTAAGCTATGTCCGCCATTAGTGAGTCGTTGCAATGTATTGTTTAATTGTTGCAAAAAGTGTAGAATTTGTTGCAATAACTACAAATCTGTTGGTTATCTTCTACAAATAGAACCAAATAAATACCAGGACAAGAACAAAAAAACTATCTATTGGATATATTTTGCTAAACCCTGAACCATACCAGGACAACAACAGAAAAACCATCTATTTCACTATAAACACATAACAAAAACAACCTGGATTTTATCCAAACTTTTCCTAAACCCCAAAAAAACAAAAAATCAAAACTTCCTTTCAAGATTTTTTTTTTTTTTTGGAGTGAGGGGGGTTAAAAAAAAAACAAAAAAAAAAAACATTTCAAAACTTTTTTTTAAAAAAAAAATTAATTTTTTTTGTGTGGGTGGGGAAAGTAAGAAACCAAAAAATTCAAAACTTCTTTTCAAGAAAAATCATTTTGTGGGGGGGGGGGGGGGGAGGGGGGGGTGGTGCAAAAAAATAAGAAATTTCAAAACTTTTTTTTCAAAACAATTATTTTTCCGGAAGGGTGGGGGTGCAAAAAAACAAAAGAAAAAAATTTTAAAATTAAAAAAAACAATTTTTTTTGGGGAGGAGGGGTGTTGTTGGGGGGAGGAGGAGGGGGGGGGGGGTGAAAAAAACAAAAGAAAATCAAATTTTAAAAAAAAAAATTGGGGGCGAGGAAGAGAGGTGAGGGGTAAAAAAAAAAATCAAAAAATTAACAAAAAAAAAATAAAAAGTTTATTTAAAAAAAATGGAGGGGAGGAGGAGGAGTGGGGGCTGATAAAAAAAATTAAAAAAAAAAAAAAATCGGGGGGGGGGGGGGGGGGGAGGCGGGGGGAGGGTTGGGAGGAAGAAGAGGGGGGCGTGTGAAAAAACAAATAAAGAAAATAAAAATTTTAAAAAAAAATTAGGGGGGAAGGGGTGGGAGTAGGAGGAGTGGGGGCTGGTAAAAAAATCATTTTTTTTAAATTTTTTAATTTTTTTTTGGGTGGGGGGAGGGTTGGGAGGAGGAGGAGGGGGATGAAAAAACAAATAAAGAAAATCAAAACTTTTTTTAAAAAAAAATTGGGGGGACGGGCGGGGGTAGGGGTGGGAGGAGGAGAAGGGGCGGCTGGTGAAAAAGAAAATAAAATAAATTAAAAAAAATCAATTTTTTTTTTGGGGGGGGGGGGGGGGGGGGTGGGGAGGGAGGAGGGGGTGGCGGTGAAAAAGCAAATAAAAAATTCAAAACTTTAAAAAAAAATCGGGGGGGGGGGGGGGGGGGGGGGGGGGATATGGGGGCGGGTGAGGGGTGGGAGGAGGAGAAGGGGGTTGGCGGGTTTTTTGGATTAAGTTGGGGTCTTTTTATATTTTGTAAAAGATTAAGAAGTTTGAAAAAACACATTTTGGACCCCATTTTTCTTAATCCCAAATTTAATTGGGTTTTGCTTTCAAGTGGTCCCCATGAGTTACCTATACTAATTTCACAACTAAAAAATCACCTATAGCTAATTCTTCCAAGAGACTAATTAGTGAAGTAAGAGCCAAAAATTGAGTCTAAAAAGTCACAACAAGAATCCTTACTTCAATCGTTTTTTTTTTCTTTCAAAAATCAAGAATTCATACGCCAAGGTTTAAATAAGTTGGTACCAAGCAAGCCAAAAGTTAGCCAAGGGGCAAACATAACATCCAAACACCATTTTTACTCCTAAATTACCTAACTAAGAACGGAAATAAAATAATAAAAGTGACTAATCCACAACATTCTAAAAGAATGAAATTTTCAAAAATTTGAGCAAGTTCCATCTGTAACAACATCTATCCACAGTCACAAAACAAGCCCGGTAAGGGCACACAATATCTATACAAAAGACAAAATCCGGCAAAGGCACAAATCAAGCATAATCAAAATATGATGTGCTACCACATGCCACCCCCAACTACAAACATTGCGGTGTCATACGCACATAATCAAAGCAAAACATAAAATAGTTTGAGGGACTCCCTGAAGTCTGCATCAGACTAGCAAAGATTTTTTTTTTTTTTTTTTGACAACTGTCAGCATCTGCAAACAGCACCTGCGAGACGTAGGCATGACTTGCGAACCGCAGGTGATGTCACCTGAGTTTTTTTTTTTTTTTTTACTGTCAGCACCTGCAAAACACAGGCATGACCTGCGAACCGCAGGTGATGTCACCTGAGATTTTTTTAGGCACCTAGAACCATGTTTGTGTGACTATTGGTTTGTGGCTGCTCCGAAACCTCGACCTGCTCAAAACAATTCCAAAAATTCTGAAACTTTGCAAATTAGTCAAAAACAATAAAATATATTATGCTAAAAAATAAAATTTCAAAAACGACTTAAAATTTTTAAAATGATGGGTTGCCTCCCACCAGGCACTTGATTTAACGTCGCGGCACGACGATTGTCAACCTTACCACTTTTCCTTCCACTTGGAGGATATGAATTTGGACCCCAACTTTGAATAAAGATTATGATGACACTCATGGGGTGGTGGTAGAAAAGCAACGAGGCCAACTTTCGGGTATCGCATTTTGTATTTTTTGGCCTTTAAGTGAGGGATGTCATTTTGTCTTCTTGGCATAGCAAACTTCAAAATTACACTTTGTTCTTCATCTCCAAAATTCTCCATAGGCTTGGTTAGTTCAACTTCCATTTCACCCGCCAAGCAAAATGTTGAAAAATGGTTAGAATGTGGTCTAATGCGCTTGAATTTCAAACTTGCATGAACTTTAACATCCACACCCACAAATGAACTAGAGTCCTCAAAAATTATTTTGTGAACCTTTTTATGCAACTCTAGTATCATTTATTCAACTTCGGCATCTTGCATTATTTTTGGGTTGGTCGGTTGGCAATCCACCTTTACCTCTTGAAAATCAATCTGCAACTCTTCTTCATTGGAAACCAACTCAAAACTACAATCCATGGCCCTTTGATACTGAGCATCACATGCTTCAATTTTTGCATTCAATTCAGCCTCCAATTTCCGAATAGCAATTTCAAGTTGCTCCACTTCTTGACTTTGCTCAACATGCAATTTTAGAAATTCTTCTATCATCCGTGAGAAGCCTTCACGGTGATCACCATAGACTTCAAGTTGTTGAGCTTGATTCATTAGCCAATCTTGACTCAAAATTTCTACTTTGTCAAGTTTTTTCTTCATTGTGAGAGTCGTCCAAAACTTGTAAAAAAACTTCCATGGTGAGAGACACATTTTGGATAGTTTCATCATCTCCATGTTGAACTTCTTCTCACAATTTGGTCAAGACTTGCCCATATTCTTCATTCCTCCCCATTATGCTTTTTAAAATTTCCTCAACTTCTTGTTTTTGAGAATTGGAGGTTTCTTCTTCAAGATTTTTCTCTTCTTCAAGTTGAGCCACTTCTTCACTTCCGTTGTGGTCACAAGAATTTTCAGGCTTATCTTTCGAATTTGAAATCTCTTCTTCGACCAATTCATTTTGAGGAGTAGACTTCCATGACAATTGAGGAATTGGCATCCTCAAATGAATCATTCATTCTTTTTATAGCTTCTCCATTTTCCAAAATGGATTGTTGGATGAGTTTTTGCTCTTCCTCCATTTTAGCTTCCCGATCTATGTATGTTTGGAGCATTGTCATGATGCCTTCATATCCGGCACTTTTCCTTTCACTTGCCATGTCATTGTTCCTATCAAACTCAAAAGCACAACTTGCATTTTCATTAGAACAACTTGGGGGAGGGGGGACGAAATAATTGGGACAATCACTCCAATGTCCATCTTGACTACCACATATATTACAAATATTCCCATGATAGGATTGAGACGATGCACACATCTCTCTCCCGGGAGCATTTTCACTCTTGCCAAAAATGAGGTCCTCTACAATATGGACATGGGTCATCAAAATATGGGTTGCAACCATCAAACTCATTTTCATTCCATGATGTCATAGTAACACAAGTAACAAAAATAAATAACAAAAATAAAAAATAACACAAAGAAACACGAAAAATCACAAACACATATTCACAAGTTTGGACCAAAGCAAGCAAGCTTAAATCCCAAACTTACCGAAATACGCCATATTGTTCCCCGGCAACGGCGCCAAAATTAATAACGTCCAAATCCATTCCTCAAAGAGAAAGTGTACACGATCGTTTGCAATATAATTTACCCAACTATGAGTCGGCGTCGATCCCACAGGGAATAATAGACTAAATGATTTAAACAAGGAATTATCACCAACTACGCTAAGCCAAACACTTTTTCAATATTTGATTTTTGTTTTAACAACTAACAAAGATAAAACTAACTAGAAAGCGGGTAAAATGATCAATGGCCACAAGTATGGATACAGAGGAAATTACGCTCAAGTAACGATCCAATGTATTTCACGATTTTACAACTGTGAGTGAGTTTATGCTAATTAGATAATGATTTCTAAAATATCATCAAAAGTCTCTCGACTAAATTAATGAATGTCATTACTAAGCTTTCTCAAGCCTTAGAATGTGAAAAATATGAACAATCAATATAATCTCGAGTAACTTTCCTATCTCTAGCTCAAGTTATTAGATGGGTTTTAAAGCTCCAAATTCTTGTTAATTAATTTTTCCCAACCTCAATCTTCCTCTCTCGAGCTCAAATTGAAATAAATGAGCGGGTTTTAGGGTTAGCTAATCCCTTAGAAACATTAAAGAACAAGATTAATTAAAACCACATTAACTCACTTCATTAGCAATAAAGATCATTCAATATCTAAGCAAAACCAAGAGTTTCATCCAACACTTTAATCATAAAATATTTTCATAAACAAGATTCAAGTGAAGAAAATAAATACTACACACTTAGATATTCATTACAAAGCAAGGAATCAAAGAAATGGAGAAAAGTTTAAGAAAGTTCTCAACCCAATTCTTCAAATCTTCAGCCCCAAAGTGTGGAGCAAAACCCTAGTTCCCAAATTTGTGTAAAAATGGCCAAAGAAGAAAATAATGCCTTCAAGTCTTTCTTTTGTAGTCTCAAAATTTTCCCACTCAAAATTAGATCAAAACCCACGATTTTCGTTTTCGAAATCAGCCCGTTTTGCAAAAGCATCCTGAGTTTTTGTCATTTCTTTGATTTGGCCTCTTTTTGAATTTATTTTTCACTTGGTTTCTTCCAAAGCTCTTCTCAATCATATGAATCTATAAATGAAAGTAAACGACATTAAATGCACTATTTTCTCAATCAAAACATAGCAACAATCTAAGATTAAAAAAGAAATAAGTTGGTAAAATAATAACTTATCAACAGTGGGAGCAACTTAAGGCATGTTGACAAACTCCTGAGTTTATTGCCAAGTCTGAGCAGGAAAAGGTTGCCCGTACGTCCCAGAAAAGTGGCTCTTTGCACACTGCAGGTGAAAGAAGTCAGGGGCACGTGGCTAGGACAATGGTAAGTAGTTTTATACTTTTAAAGTTATCTAAGATCAATATGTCATTAGTGAGTTATTAATTCTATCTTTAACTTCTTCTTCTTTTTTTCTTTTTTTTTTTGTAAAAAAAGGCTAGGGTAACGATGTCGACTCAGGATGAGCTATTCCTAAAGACCCACGCAAAAAAGGAGGAGGAGTTGGATCCGATCAAATGGGTTGAGAACAGGGCTCATTATTCTTGTGTAAGTGATAATTTTATTATTTAAGCAATTATATATAAGTCTAATTATGATATATTCGTTATACACTAAGTTTCACTTTTAAATATACAGATGCAATTTATGTAAGATGTGAGGCTGATGCAAAGAGCTCGGCTTGACCACCCAAGCCGTTCTCCACCGGAATTAGAGGTAGAATTTTGGTGTAGAGCAGTTGGGGGAGTACAAAAGGATAGAGCGTACGGTCTAGGCCCAAGGAACAACTTAAGTCGCCTTCGGTCAGGATTGCGAGATGAAGGGTCTTTTCAACAAGCTGAGGGAGTTGATGGTGTTCAGGTCGCAGCTATGGCGCAGCAAATCGAAAAACTTAATCGGAAATTAGTGCAAACCGAGGCACAAAGAGTTGCGGAAAGTAAATTGATGAAAGCGAACCTTGAATCGCTCAAGGCACAAGTTAAAAGCCACATTGCATGCGGACGATTTGGAGTGCCCCTTTCTCCCCCACCCCCCCCCGACCCCCTAACCTCCAACCCGGAAGATGATGATGACGGTGATTACGTAGCCCGAATACAGGATGAAGCGTTGCAGTAGTTTGGATTTCATAACGGACTTATGTTTTATGCTTTATGGACTTATGTTAAAACTATGTAGAACTATTTAATGGTAATTTTGGTGGGACATTTGAATATTTTGAACTTTGATGGTCTATTTAGATCGTATTTGATGTGTTTAGATAGTGTTTGATGTGTTTGGTTGTTACTTAGGGTGATTTTATGTGTTGTACCTCTTTTAGAATTGATTTGGAGCATTTTAGTGCTGGTTTTGAGCAGGTTATTGTGCTAGTTTTTGTACTGATTTTGTGCAGGTGTGGCTGCAGAAAATGCAGCAATTACCTGCTGGTTTTTTTTCCAGAAAATCGACGAAAAAAACCAACGCACTCTGTCGGTTTTTTTTATTAAAAAAAATATATAAATTAAATAAATAACCAACGCAGTCCGTCAGTTTTTTATAAAATTTATATTATTTTTTTTAAAATTAAAAATTAAAAAAATGTCGCATTCCGTCGATTGTTTTTAATATTTTTTTATTATTAGATATAAAATCGACAGACTACGTAAGCGATGCAGTCCGTTGCAAAAAACCGACGCAGTCCGTCGGTTTCTAAAAAGAGACGCTATGAAAATCGATGGACCGTGTTGGGTCGCTTTTCCATCAGTTTCAATGAAAAAATCGACACGGGCGGTCGGTTTTTTACGGTTTTTAGTAGTGGGTGTGTAGTGTGAGGTGGGTGGGGGTAGTGGGTGGTGGCGTGGGGGTGGGGGTGGATGGTGGGGGTATAATAGAGAAATGAAATACATAACCACACAAAAATCACCAAATCCGTGGTTACAAAAATTGAACTTATTCATGGCTATTGCACTTAATTACGGATTACTGATATTATACAATATAATTTTAAGAACAGCGGATACAAACATGGTTTCCTAGAAAACCATACATTAATGAACTACGGGAAACAACCATCCAAACAGGGTAATAGCAACAAAAAAGTTAGTTGATTCCAAAAGTACTAAATATTAGAAAATAATCAAAACAACAATTTTGTCCAATACGAAATCTACCGTTAAAGCATAAAAAAAAAGTAACCGGTATTTTGATAAGGGATTTCGTAGGGTTTAAAATAGTATAGATATAGAGAGAGGTAATATTTCTTACTCCTTTTCTACCAGGAACTATATTTTTCTCTTCATCGATTTTTATCTAATTCTGAAAACTACATTAAAAAATTAGAACAAATAATTAATAAAATGTTTTATTAAGTACAAACATCTCATTTCTATTGGTAGTAACAATAACAATATATAGAAACTTCCCCTTTTAATTATTAACTAGTCTTGAACATGCCTCGCAAGTTATACCCTGTTAATCATAACAAATGTTATGTAATGTTATTCGAAATTACATACTCCGTCCGTCCCAATTTAATAGCCTGTTTGGCCAAACTTATTTTTCCCCAAAAGTACTTATTTTTTTAATAAGTGCTTATTTTTAAAAAAAATGAGGTGTTTGACAGCTTTTGAGGAAAAATAAATGTTTTTGGGGGTATAAATGATTTTTTAGAATCTAAAAAAAAATAGCTTTTGCTCCAAAAGCACTTTTTTTTGAAAAATACTTTTGAAAAAATACACATAACATTTTTAAAGTTTTGGCCAAACACTAATTCTTCTTCAAAATCTTTTTTAAATTAATTGATCAAAATAACTTTTTAGCGAAAAGTATTTTTTCAGTAAAAATACTTTTTTGAAAAATACTTTTGAAAAAAAATTTTTTAAAATAAACTGTTTTGAAAATGTAGTAGAACAAAAATTTATAAATTAATAATTAGTTTGTGGAATGAGATTAGAGCTTCAGCAATAATTAAGTGATCTACGTCAAAACTCGATACTGTTGGTTGTTCAAAATCCAGAACACGTTCGTGTTCAGCTCTCCTCCATTCAACCACCCACCCCACGTCTCCCAAAAGAAGTACAAAGCAAGAACTGAAATCAGAAAAGTGTTGCTTATGAGGAAAGAACGCAGATGTAGCATAATAGTAAGAGAAATACAATTAAGACGTAAAAAATTGATGACTAACATGAGAGATTAACCAAAAAGAAAATGACTACAAACTTAAAGATTGTTCAGTAGAGGAAAATATTTTTTGATATTTCATGTTCTGTAGTTGAAAATTTTTTGAAAACATTCTCTCTAAAAAAAACAAGTTTCTTAAAAATGAGGAAAATAATTTCCCTAATAGAAGTAAGTAAAATAAGTTTCACAATGCGTAACTATTACTCAGCCAGTGAGACTCAATGCCTAACTATCCACAATCATCAAATGAAATATCATCATCATCATCAGATGCACTTAGCATTAGGTAACAAAAGTAGAACACTTGCATCATAGAGAAAGGATCTAAAACATAAAGCTGAATCTAAAACAAATGTTTCTTGTTAACAAAATATGGATCCTTAACTATTTCGCACTATGTAAGGTTGGATGAGGCTCTTAACGTAGGATTGGTCCCACTCCAATGTTTCCCACCATTTTTCTTCAACTTTGATTTGGAGGGCTGGGAGAGGATGCCCATTTGTAGTGGGAGTATAGAAAGGCAACCGCCTCAGCTCGCGGCAGCGATCTAAACTAATTGATTCAAGGAAATCACAGATCAGTTTTCCCTCACAGATTCTGTTCAATTTAGGCAGGGTGGACAGTGTGAGCTCTTTTAGCTTTGGAAGAATGAGAATGTCACTACTCACTGAAGAACCACTGGGATTGCTGCTTGTACCTAATTGGCTACTTCCCTCTTGGTCAGTTGCTTCCTCTGCTATTATCTCTTCCATCTCATCACAACAATATACATTGAGCTTCTGAAGGTTTTTGAGATCCTGCAAGATAGCCCGTGGAAACAACTTCTTCATCTTATGGCACTTGGTGATACTCAATTCTGTTAGACCCGAGAAGATGGGAGAGGCAATTTTTCCCTTACAAAGCCCAACAAGATTTGGCAAAGAATAAACGAGCAGACTATGGAAATGTATGCAGTGTGGGTCTGTAGTAGTATTCCTACCAGAGGGCACGTCTAAAATCCATTCTATGTCATCACAAGCAACGATGTCAGAGCTCAAGCCTGTTAAAGTAGTACGTGACAGAAAATTTTCCACCAAGCAGCTACTCAGTCCATGGCAGTTTGTAATCTCTAGAATGTCAATGCAATGTGGAAGAATTATTGATGTTGGCGCATCTCCTCCACCTGCTTCAATGGTGCAATCTTCTACAATCACTCTTCTTTGTTTCGATATACCATCTCCAAAGTCATCATTATGAGAAGGAAACATCTTTTGCCCTACAAATATGTCATACCTCCAATCTCTCTCATAGTAAGGGCGACTTCTCATGAACTAGTTGAAGTTATGCAAATCGCAGAACTGGCCTTTCAATTCTTCGAGCAGTGCTAAGCTGGCCAAGTCTCCACCTCGTGCATTCACAAATTGAGGAAGTTTGAGGTATTGAAGCTGGGAAAGTTTAGGTAATATCTCCTTTGGCAATTCATCAAGATATAATTCACCCATATCTAGAAATTTCAGCTTGACTAAGCTTCCCATGCCTTGAGGTAATTCCTCAATAAGAGTGCCAGATAGATCTAACACCCTCAAATTTTTGAGCTTTCCCAGTGGAGGTATAAATCTGATCTTATTACATCGTGGAAGCAAGAGTGCTCTAAGACTTCCCAAGTCAGATATGCAACTCGGCAAATTCTTAAGCTCTGGGTTGGAGCTCAAGTCGAGTACTTGGAGGTTGTTCATGTACTGAAAGAAAGGACCTGGGATCCTTCTCAAACTACAATTAGACAAAAGCAAGGTTGATAATGTGGGGCAATTGGGTGCCATGTCTTCAGGGATTCCCTTTATCTCGCTTATAAGAAAAGAGACTTTATCCAAATCGAATGACCAATCTTTCTCCTCCAGCACTTGTGATCCTATTCCAGCCCTTACCATGTACCTTGGTTTAACATTTGTGATCCGTAATGCCATTTCCCTGAGTAAATCATGCATCTTTACTAGTTCTCCTATAGGATTAGCTTCAAGTAAGCAGACCTTCACTAGTTTATTCAATATGGTATGGCCCTGGTTAAACTCTTCTAGCCTAGTATTTCCATTAACCAATCCCTCCATGATAAATCTACCAATGAGTTCATCTTTATCAATTTTACGGTCCTCAGGGCACAAAGCACAGTACAAGAAGCATTTTTGCATATTTGTATCTCTCAAGCAATCATAACTATACTGCAGTTCATCGGGGAATTCTTTCTAAGCGTTCCTCCACTCCCTTATATCAGTCACCCCTCTCATGCTACCCGCCAAAGTGATGAGCCCGAGTGGCAAGCCCTTGCACCTTCCTCCCATGGATTTGGCAACAGGCTCGATATCTAGGCTAAGCACATTCTCGCATCCTAGATTCTGCCTGAACAACTCCCAAGCATCATAACTATTGAGTTTCTCCACTTCGAGTAGTTTATTACAACCCATCTTTTGGCAGACTTCATATGAGCGAGTAGTTAGAATCAGTCTACAGCCTTCCACACCAAGAGGGTCACCCATCTTCTCCAAGCAAAGGCGATCCCAGCCATCATCCAATATGACAACAATGTTCTTCCTTTCTTTGAATGCCCGGTTTAATTTGTCTGCCCTTCTATGCTCATCAACCTCATCAGAAAGGTCCAGATTCACAATTTTGGCAAGATCATCCTGTAATCTTTTGATGCTAAACCCTTGAGAAACAGTAACCCAACAGACTTGATAACGAATCTCATTAACAAGACGATTATGTATATGCTTTGCCAAAGTCGTCTTGCCCACACCTCCCATACCATATATACCGATGCTTGAGACATTTTCAGCATGTAACCACATCCAAATCACTTCTAAATTTTGTTTTGATGTTTCCTCATGAACTTGAGGTGCCAGCAGTAGACACTCCTCGCTCTCATACATATCATGTACGAGTCTTCCAAAATGTTTACTTTGCTCAAGATGTTCTCCAGCCCTTCCATTCATCTTCTCCAAAGCACCTCCATTTTTCTTCCCTCTTGTTACTTCTTCTTTTAAAGCACATAATTCTTCTTTGATCTTTATAACCTCGTCAAACCAAGAACCAACTTCTCTTTTCCTCTTCTTCTTCCCAGATCGCTCTCGATTCTCCACCTCGGTCTTCCCATCGAATGCTTTATCTGATAATTGCTTTACGCTTCTTTCCAGACTCTTCAAATTATCAACGAATTCACTGATAGTACTTTTGAACTTATTTACTCCAAAGTCTACTACCTTCTCAATAAAAGTGTTCATGATCTTCCAAAAAGCACTAAAAAAAAAAAAAAAAAAAAAAAAAAAAAAACCATAATAATGTAGTTCAGTTGCAGTGGATAAACTTATAATCAACATACAATATTTTCTACTTTCCAACTTATAAGTAACTTTTTGAATATGTTTAGCAGAAATAAAAGGTGTAAATATACTCTTCAACTTTGCGATTTAGAGCAGATATACTCTTGCTAAAAAATGGTGCACATATATCCCTGCCGTTGCACAAATGGTTCAAATATACCTTTTTTCCTGATTTTTTTTTTCAATTAATTAAAGCCATTGTAGGGTATATTTGCAGCTTTTCGCAAAGTTTAGGGGTATAATTGCACCTTCCCACACATGATTTTTTTTTTTTTTGATTCAACGATTAATTTGGATTTTATCGCTTTGATGATTAGATTTCTTTTTGCACTCATCTCCTTATTAAATCTATCATAGATGCACCAAATTATTTTTATCTTGATGCAAAAAACAAATTGCAATTCGGTCACTTACGATTATTGGGAATAAATAAGAAATCTTGAGATTAATTTTTCTCAAAAGCTCAAGATTCCTTATTATTCCCAATAATCATAAGTGACCGAATTGCCATTTGTTCTTTGCATCTGCATAAAAATAATTCGGGGCATTTATGGTAGATTTAATAAGTAGATGTGCACAAAAAGAAATTTGATCACCAAAACAATAAATTCAAATTCATGGTTGAATTAAAGAAGGCAAAAGTGTTCATGTGTGAGAAGGTGCAAATATACCCCCTAAACTTTGAAAAAGGTGCAAATATACCCTTACAATGGGCTTTTATTTTAATTAAAAAAAATTCGTCAACGAAAAGGTTATATCTGCACCATTTGTGTAACGACATGTGTATATATGCACCACTGTTTTGATGAGGGGCATATCTGCTCTAAATTTCAAAGTTGAGGAGTATATTTGCACCTTTTCCCTAAAATAAATTTGCCCTCCGTATGAATTTGATTCAAAATATGTCTTAATTGTTAGTCAACTGGCTCTGAATTCCCCCTCAACTACGGGAAATAAGATACATTTGCCCTCCGTTTGAATTTTGTCCCAAAACTAACGAACCTCCAAATTCTTAGTTTTACCTATTTACAACATATTTTATTATTGAAGAAGATTCTAGAGAAGAAGAGTATTTTGTAACTTTTTCAACCTGTGTTATTACACAATTTTCTCCATCGCAAAGAATTGATAGAATTTAGTGAAAAGGCTCAAATATGCTATCGAACTATCAAAAAAGGTTCATTCATGTCACTCGTTAATAGTTGGGCTCAAAAATACCACTACTGTTACCATTTTGGGTCATATATGCCATTACTCACTAGCAGAACTCTACTACTACCGGATTTTGTCATGTGATATTATCTAAACCCTTCATTTTACGACTGGCGTGTATGAGCCATTTCATAGTTCAGTGGCGTATTTGAGCCTTTTCCCAATTCATACATAAATCTCCATATTTTTTAATTTTATGTAACAAGCTTATAAGGACAAGTTTATCCCTTATACTAACAACTTTTATATTTTACATGGAAAAACTATGCTCTCTTATTTAATTGGATTATGAATCTAATCTTATTCTACATCCTTCACAATTTTTACATACTTTAGGACTCTTTAAAAAGATTTAAAAAACACATAAAATTCATTTAAGAACAAAAAGAGATAGATTTAAAAGAGATTACACTAATGAGGTGTAGATGGATATAGACAATTACATATGAGTGAAATTTTGGATGTTAATAGTGGTCGGGAGAAGTCCCAAATTTGTCACACTCATATGTATTTTTCATACCCAACGAATTTATGTTTTTTAGATCTTTTTAAAGAATCATAAAGTACGTGAAAAGTGTGAATAATGTAGAATAAGATTAGATTCATATTATAACTAAATAACAGAGTATATAGTTTTTACTTGTAAAATAATAATGTTATTAGTATAAGGCACAAATTTGTCACTATAAGCTTGTTACATAAAATTAGAAAATATGGGGATTTATATAGGAATTAGGAAAAGGCTCAAAAATGTCACTGAACTACTAAATGACTCATATATGTCACTCATAAAATGAAGGGTTTGGATAATGTCGCATGGCAAAATCTGGTAATAGTAGAGTTTTGCCAGTGAGTAATGGCATATATGACCCAAAATGATAACACTGGTAGCATATTTGAGCCCAACTATTAACGAGTGGCATAAATAAGCCTTTTTTGATAATTCGATGGCATATTTGATCTTTTCCCCTAGAATTTATGAAGTATGAGAATTAACACAATTTTTGTTGTAATCATTTGGTATTCGGAATTTACTGGCCCGACTAACCCCTTATTCGCACCGCGAGCCCATGGGGAAATGCTCCCAACTAGTAATTTTTTTATTCTCAAAATTCGAACCCGAAACCTCTAATTAACGATGAAGAGCTAGGTAAGTAAAATATTTAACGTTAGCTTAGCTGGAAGATATATACGAATTTTGACTGGAAAAAATCGCATGTGACTCGCGTAATCATTACATAGGCTTGACAAAAGGATTAAATGTAATAATCCAAGAACAGATTTGACATTTATAAATCAAAGTTAGAATGACAAAACAATTTTCCCAGGAGCTAAATGTCATCACATAAGAGAGCACAAAAATGTTGTAAGGCCTTTTTTTTCTCTTCCGAGAAAGCAGATATTTTATAACGTAAAAATCAGAACACTGTAAATTAACTTAGTAAAAATCTCGTAGTAATACAAGTTTAGTGAACACATGAAGTTAAAAGTAATTACCTTTTCAGCTGGTCAGTGGTCAGATCTGGTGTCAAATACAATGAAAAAGAAGAACAATCAATAGCATTGAAATTTATATTTGAAGAAGATGAAATAAACTTTCTACTATTATTGCAAGTAAAAAAAATTGGAACTTTTCAGTCAGTCCGTTATCAAATAATTTCACTTTTACTTATCCACCGTACTTTTAAATAAATTTTCATTTTTACTTATCCACTTTAATATATAGCATATCAAGACAATTTTATTTTTCTATTTTACCTTTAACATTAATTACTCATTTTTCAAGTCCATTAAAACTATAGGCCATTTAATATGCTATATGGGTATGATTGTAAAATGTCCACTTCATTTATTTTTTCTGTGGACAAGGAAGCGTGAACTGAGGACAATAAAAACAAGAACAGGGCATACTTAAGGCTGAAAGAAATTCGATATTTACCTCTGATCTACAAGTTGAAGCAGAACGTAAGAAATCAAAAGCAGCAGAGAAGCGGTGCACTTTATAAATGGGGAAAAAATACTGATTGGTTTTGGTCAAGGTCTTTATTTAAGGAGAAAAACTCGATAAAAATAAGAAACAAAGATGGGGTCAAGAATTATCTTGGATATAACTCGTTTGAAAAGATATTTAGGTTTGTGGGTTGCCGCAGGGAGGGACAGGGCGGGGGGGCGGGGGTGGGGGACGAGGGAATTTAAAAAAAAAAAAAATAGGGAGAAGAGAATTTTGTTAGAATTAGGAGTATTCGTGGTTTGATTTGGGTCGGTTATTGATTAAAATTATAACCAAACCAATTGTTTTTTAAAGTAAAATCATAACCAAATAAAATAAAATAATAACCACTTTTTGGTTGTTGGTTTGTTCGTTTTAGATCGGTAAAATATTAAAAAATTGAAAAAGACATGCCGCTTTTTTTTTGGTTCAAATGATAACTTTTATTTATAGTTTAAGGTGGAACATACATCATAGAAATATTTTCACTACATTAAGTTACTCAAAGTCGCTAAACTATTCTGACTAAAAACTAACTTTTGGCCGCACCATTTTTGTTATCTTAATACACATACCTGGAAATAAAGTAAAGCATAGGAGCTTTTAGTTGTTATTACAAACATACATATTAATTAAACATAAAGACTACCTAAAATTAAAATTAAAATATATGAAATAAAAACCTTGTGTAATGATCCCAAACTTTGGAGCAAGATTTAGATTGCATTTTGCCCTCAATTCTCCCAATTTTATTAAAAAAAACTTGTGTAATGATTCCAAACTTCGATGTTTTTCCATCATTATCCCTGCTAGCCAGGTCTCGCGTTGTTGATTTTTCTTTTAGGAGGATTACCTACGAAAGAAGTAATAAGGCATTACCATACGTGCTTGAGTGCATAAAGAATGCTAATCGAAGATCTTCTATAGGAGCCTCCAAATCTACAATCTCTATCCTTTTCATATGAAAAATATTAGAAGTTTAGGACCCATTCAGACAAGAAAAAAGAAAGGTATAAATTTGGAAAAAAAGAAAAGAAAAAAGAAACAACCTACAATCAAACGACTGACAAAGAAAGGCTAAAATTTAAGTTAAAGACATTAGACTCTAACGTGACCATTTAGAGTTTACACTTAACACTTAAAGAAAGTTAAAAAGACTTAATAATAGACATATTCTTAAAAACATGGGCCTTAAACAATCATGTGAAATTAGTAGATCAAAAATCAAATTAATGATTAAAAGGTATAAAATATTTATAATTATCTATGAAAAACTAATATTATACATATAAATAATTATAAAATTTATGTGTATAATTTATCTATTGGTCTATGTTATTTATTCGGTTATTTTTTAATAAGCCATAACCAAACCAAATATTAGTTTTAAAATTTAAAACCAAATCAAACTAAACCAAACCAAATGTCGGTTTTTTTATTCGATTTGATTCGTTTTAGTTTTAAAGGGTACCTAGTTAGAATAACTATGTTTTAAGATAATTTGGTTTTAGATCATTTTAAAAAAAAATTAAATACGTCATGGAACTATTCTGACTTATTTATGACGCTCTTCTTCCATATCAATTTAGCTAGTTTGGCTCATTTATGTCATCGTTGTGACCAAAAGTGCACATTCGTGCCACTTTTCATTAACAGCTCAAATGATCGATTTTACAATAATAGGTTTTGCATGTGGCGTCCAATTAGAGATCCGTGTCACAAAATTAACCCACATTGATTTTCTTTATTGCTCTAATATTATAATAGAAATTTAGAAGATAGGAATTATGGAGAAATTTTTATGTGTATATTCATCTGTATAATACTCCTATTTGTACATCTCTATGTATACGAAAATAAAGAATAAATGAAATACAACATTTATATTTCAAATTTCCTTGTACTGAAAAGGATTCATACTTTTTTTGATATATTTTGTTCTTTCCATCCAATGTTCTCCAGTTTACTTGTCCCCACTTTTATTATCCTACGTGGCGCCTACATGAATATTTATTCCCACAAATTTAATTCAGCCAAGATAAAATTTCAACCCATTATTTTAACCCGACCCATTCAACAAAAAACCCACCCAACTTGCGACTTAACCCACCAGAAATATTCATTTCCATTCTCAAACCCAAAACCCACAATTCTTCATCTCTCACTTGAGAATGGAAATGAATATTTCTGGTGGGTTAAGTCTCAAGTTGGGTGGGTTTTTTGTTGAATGGGTCGGGTTAAAATAATGGGTTGGAATTTTATCTTGGCTGAATTAAATTTGTGAGAATAAATATCCATGTAGGCGCCACGTAGGATAATAAAGGTGGGGACAAGTAAACTAACGGTGGAGGGGCAAATATAGCCCTAAAGTTGGATGGAAAAGGTAAATATATCAAAAAAGTATAACGAAGGGTAAATATAGCCCTTTTCTGAGAGTACAGGGGCAAATCTGACCCTTTTCTGATTTCTTATTTGTCTACTGCTAGCAAAAATAACTAATTAGATTTTTCCTTGCGCTTATCATGTGCACTGCTACAGCTGGAATTGGGGTCAGTTGTAGCGAATGGTCAAAGGCTCTTGTTTTATCCACGTGTCTAGTCCTTTTGTGTCTTATGAAACAGCTCACAATTCCTAATTTGGGACAAGGACATCGACTACTCCGAAACCCCATCTGTTTCTCTTCTTCTTCTTCTTCTTCATATTATCATCTTCCTTCATACTATCTTCTTCATTCCTTTGCTTATTTTCTCGATTAGGAACTGGATTAGCATGTACTCCAATATTATGTTGGGAAATTAATGAAGTGAATAGTATTAGTTTTGATGGTC
The DNA here is from genome assembly GCF_029784015.1 of Lycium ferocissimum. Classification (NCBI taxonomy): domain Eukaryota; kingdom Viridiplantae; phylum Streptophyta; class Magnoliopsida; order Solanales; family Solanaceae; genus Lycium; species Lycium ferocissimum. The sequence continues at coordinate 56,711,945 of NC_081353.1, read as the reverse complement.
ACTTTTAGACGCTTGTTAATACTTGTCACCGTTTGAAATGTAATTATGAAATAATCACTTTTTACCATATTCTATAATAGCACATTTCAGAAGGTATTGGTTATTTTCTATAACTAGTTTTTGGGGTTTGTCCCCTACCAGTATTATAATTATAAAATTTATATATATTTTAAAAGTTTTGAGTTATAAAATAGGAATATTACTAACGTGTAAAGTTTTAACGGCTAACTAAAAGTCTTTATTTTACAGAGCGTTATGTTCGCACTTAAGTTCAATTATATGTTTTCCTCTTTTAAGATTGTTATTCCCCTTTCATTTCAGGAAGGGGAATTTAATGTTGTTCATTTATGTTACTTTCAAGCATTTTATTTTTAGTGATCACGCAAATTTACTTTCAATTTGAAAAATATTCTTCAATTTTAGATGCATAAAGTATATATCTGCCATTGACCACTCAATTTAGTTAGTGTTCTAATGAAGCGCTACTTTTACATTGATACATTGTAAATTATCTCTTGATATATTTGTGGAGAAAACGACCCTGTAAGTCTCGGGGCACGCGCAACATTGCACGTGTATCCCATGCTAATTAGAACAAACGTTTTACAAAAATATAATAAGTGTGCTTAGACAAAAATCGAAGGGAAAAAAAATGCATATTCAAACTAGTAAATGTTGAACCTATTCAATTGATATTTATTGTCGTTGTGAAGCATAATTGAAGGTGTTCGGACAATATTTTGCATATTCAAACTAGTAAATGTTGAACCTATTCAATTGATATTTATTGTCGTTGTGAAGCATAATTATACTGGGAATTTTCTATCAAATGAATATGCAAAATATGTCCGAACACCTTCAATTATGCAATTCTTATTATATATAAATATATACTCAACTTGACAGTAATTCCCTTTTTTTATGTCAACAACACCTAATTTAAAAACTGAAGCTTCATTTTTATAATAGCATACGTATCAAGAACTTATTGTCGAATTACATTGATACTTATTGTAGATTATTATCTCTTGTACAACTCCATAGAAATTGTATTGATAGAAATAATAATGCCGAAAATGGAGACGTTAAACCGACAAACCGCACCAAACCGATAAACCGAGAAAAAACCTGATCAGCGGTTTGGTTTGACTTAGTTTGGTGTTGAAAAAAAAACCCGACCATAATTGGTTTGGTTTGATTTTAGCTAAAAAAGTCAAACCGAACCAAACCAACCCGACATTACATGTATTCAATTTTTAAAATATTTTAGCATAAAAATATATTTATTTGTAATGTAATTTATAAATATTTCTTAAATTTTTTCATAGTTTTTTATCTATTATCATTTTATTCAAGCTTGAATTTAGAATTTTGAATGTCAATAAGTTTATATCCTATGGATATTAGTAACTCATATAAAGTCCAAAACCAAACCAACTCAACACTAATACTAGCAAAAGAAATTCAATTTACCACTAGGAATGATAATAATGTTGATATCTATTCTTTAGTTTCTTTGCATAATTGGTTTAGAGAGTGAAAATATTTAAGTTTTTTTTTCTTGTCATGTAATTAATACTTATTAGTTGTATTTATTTTAGCATGACTTACTATTTTTAGATTATGATCATTTTCTAATAATTGTTTAACCGATTTTATTATCTTTTTATGAATATTTTAATACAATGTCATCACTTTTCTCACATTTTGTGTTATTTTCTTATGAAACACCTTTTAATTGTATATTACTAGGACTAAAGAAATATTTGAACTAAATGTTATATGTTTTGTATCAAGACTATTCCGAAAAAATCGAAAAATCCGAGAAAAAATAACCCCGTAAACCCGACGTTGAAAAATCCGACTTTATTGGTTTGGTTTGGTGTATAAATTAAAAACCCGACGCAATTGGTTTGGTTTGGTGTTTAAAAATCCAACTCAACCCGGTCCATGTACACCCCTACTTACGTGTATATATACCTTTGTGTGATATGGCATTATGAATTCTTTCATCTGTGAATTTAGTTAACAAAAGTAGTTAAATATAATATAAATAAAAGTGTCTTATAAAAAATAGAACATGCTGGTTATGGCCATGAGAGGATTCAATGGTGATACAGACAAGAGTTTAAAGAGAATCACAAAACATAAGATAAAATTGCCACAAAAACTAAAAAAAAAAAAAAAAAAAAAAAAAAAAAAAGGATTAACCCAAGTAAAGTTTCATAAACTGTAAATATACCTCTAACCAACTATGAACATAGAAAAGGAAGGCAAGTATATTTGCTTCATCTATGATAATCTGAATAATGGAGTTAAAACCACACAATTGCTTCATCCGACGTTAACAGATAATCCTTTATTGTGGCTCTGTGGTTCATGAAGCCTTATTAATACAACGAATTAGGGTGTGGAGATAAACAATATATTATATTAATTAGGGAGTAGGAAAGCCACCAAAGTGACTATTAGATTTCTTCTATATTAAATGTCAAAATGGCATATACTGTTTACAAGCTAACACATACATTATAGATTATTAATATAATAATAATAATAATAATAAATCAAAGCTCAAGAAAGGTTAATCAAAGGTCTGCAATTATAATAAAAACCAATGCCTAAATTTAATACATACTATGTGTTATACCCCATTTAGACTGGGCTAAATTAAGGTACAACATATTGGTGATTCCTATTAATTGATTTTAAATAGCAGTGCCACCTAATTGATTTTAAGGTGAATTAGGTACCTAATTATTAACTTAAGGTAAAACTAACCTCCGTTAATAAATCGCTTAACCAAAGGTGATTCTAGGTAAAGGGGTTCTATATTATCCCAAAGGGAAGGGATTAGGTATCCTTAGGATCCGTTAACTTACAAGTTATCCGGCCAAACTTAGGTTAATTAATTAAAGCTAAAAAATGACTTACAAATATTGCTAAAGTTTGAAGAAAAATGTAATAATGTTGTTAAAAATAGGATTTACAAAAAAATAATTGCATGAAAGATATCTTTAAATACTATTTTAAAATAAAATTTATAAAGGTTATTAAGATTTTGAAGGAAAATATAATGATGTCATATAAATAATACTTGTGGAAAATACAATAATTCTACTTATGCATAATAATTTTCAAAGAGAAGGTTTTAGCAAATGCGAACTAAAAATTATATTATATGAATAGAAAATCCTAGACTTATTTTAATATGATGAAAAAGGCATGGGTCTTCTTTCTTTTCCTTAACTCTATTTTAACTATATTTGGCTAAAAGAAATGTGTATAAACATGATTAATCTAAAATGTTTAAAATACATTTGAACTCATCTTTCGCATATTGATGACATTTTAATTTTTATGATAGTAATAACAAATCATGATTCCTTAGCTCAACATATGTAATAATGCTATTTTGAAAATTAACTATTCTAATGAAACAAATATTGTAAATACTATAAATAGTTTTAATCATAAGTAGAAGAAAATGAAACTGATGGTATTAATTATTAATTTCCCTTTAACTTGACTACCCGTTATTAAACTAAAACCCACTAATTCGCTAAGGTTCATCTAAATTAAGAAAATAAAATAAGATAAGGTTAGTCATACAAAGCCAAATCAAAATATACCCAACAATAAAATAAAGTAGAGGGGGAGAAAATTAAATGAATCTGGCCCATTTTCGTGCCCAACAAATGAATCCGAATACGTTATTGGGCTTAGGCCCACAAATTTCTTATATTGTCGTCGCGGGCTTTCCGTTTATTGGGCTTTGGCCTGCATTTTTTGTCTTCTATTTGTGGTCATGGGGTGGGTCGACTCGAGAAGAACATTTTGGCATGGCCCAACGCCGGGATCGCGGAGAGGATGACGAGTCCGAGCGACTCGTATGCGGTAGTCATGCATAAAACGAAAGAAAAATGATTAGTACATAGTCGATGAATAAGATTAAACACGTAAAATATTCACTCAAATAAATCAGTAGATTATGTATACATACTATGTATGTCTATGATGTGAAAGCATATGAAATTTCGAACAAGTATAGAAAACACGACGTGCTTTAGGATTGTAAAAGGGCTTAACATAACACTTAAAACAGCCACTGATTCGGTCAATTAGAAATTTATCTATATTTTATCTAAACTTAAGGCCAACGCATAATTAGAAGTGAAAGTGCAATGCACTCACTGATTTAAAAAGCAACAGAGGAGTAATTTTAGATCAGCTGTTCATTTAATCCCTTAGGAAGCTTAATTTCCATTATTCTCCAACATCTAAAACTCGTTTTTAACCGTAAACATATACTCATTTACGAATCGCTAAATTACTATCGAGAGTAAACACAAAGGAAAGGCATGCTTTACTTTCTTTATTCTATACTTGTGATCACATATAAAACAAAATCTTAACTTCCTATAAGAATAGGAGAAAACAGCCCCAAACACACATTAATACAAAATAGAGCATGTAGTTTTTGCAAGATTCATAATAATTCCTTACCAGACAAAAAAAGTGAAAACTCCAAATACAAAACCTACTATATTCTTTGCATAAAGACAAAATGAAGAATAAGTGCTTACATACTTATTTTTTGTTTACAAACGAGGAGTTAAAGGTTGAAAAACAAGCTGATGACCAAAATTTCAAACAAGACATGTTATGAAAACACAGAGGATTTTGCAATTTGAATGACCAAACGGAGACTTACTAGGTGACCTTAACTACATATTCTAGCAAAATAAGGAAGGCAATTGCCATATTTTAAGTAAGATTACCATGACATTTCCTTTTAATCTAGCTAACTAGTTATAGCTTCTATCAGGTTTTCATCCATCAAACAGTTTCAAAACTAGTTCTCAATGCCATTTTGCAAGATAAGGAGACTATCAAATACTTTGAACACATATTAAAAGTAAAGCCATATTTTCCCATGTTGAAATAAATTTCAGGAAATCACAGTCGTTTACAGCCTAGAATTGACTGAAACAGACTGGTTTGGACATATGCGATGGACAGTATACGCATGATATTCGGGGCATACATGATCACTCTTATATGAAGTCACTTACATCTTAATTTGACTCAAGGACCAAACTAGATAAATGCCAACAGCTTAAACAAGCATACATGGACAAAATTTCTTCACTTTCAAAATCAACAAAAAGTACAAGACAAGAAACAGTCGATACATTGAGACTTTCTTAAATAAATAACAAGAATCACAGGAGTATTCAATGCACTCATAAAGAACAACAAAAAATGGAACTCCCTTTACTACCAAAAGCATGATAATAAACCAATACCGAGTGCGTAAAATAGAACCATATCCCATAAAACGTTACACATAATCCAGCCGATCAAAAACTCATCAACCAAGAGATACAGAAACAGGACTCAAAACCAACCATCAATGACCATCCCTAGGTGCGCTCTATATTTCAGTGGTTTTGTAGACTTAAACGGGCTACGCAAAGGTGTTATACACTCATAATGCGAAATTGGACTTATGATTTATGTTTGAACACACCTTAATTGAGTACGGTTTAAGCGAGACCTCACTAACAACAATAGCTAGATGAAAGGTTTCTTGGAGATCATATAACATCACTAAGTGCGCATATATATCCACATCCAACTAGATTTATCTCTATAGACCTTAATCTCGAAAAAGCTAAGGCGTTGTGTAATCGTTAAACTTATATGAAACATTTCAAACGTCATGACGGTGTTGTGCGACCAACATAAACATGAATAGACAAAGAATCGGTAACTACGTATCCCTAACAAACCTATATGACTATGAACAATAACGTTTGAGCCAACTCCGGTCATTCAATCAACGTATTATGAAAAAACTAACATCTTATCAAATTCTTTGCTAATAGATAAATAAATCACGCATACCTTAATCGATCTACTAACAATGACGCCAAAAAGAAAATCATAATACCACCATTTAACTAAAGCGTGAACCAACCGCAAGTAGATCGCAAATCGTGTTATCGACCATTAAACTACAAACTAGCTAAACGCACAATATACGCGAATCCTATCAAGCTAACAACTAATTCGCATTATTCATCAACGTAATCCACACATAAACGAACCGAATCGGTCGAAACGACACGCGGGTGAAACAACAAAACACTACTAAATCATTAAACCGAAATTAAAACCGTTAAAGAGGTTGTTTACCTTTTTGTTGGTGCAATGGGGGTCGATGGCACTCGGATCTACTTACCGTGTTGACGCACTCGAACTCCACACAAATAACTCGGAAATCTCCGGGATCGCGGTTAAAGTCTAACAAGGCAGAGTGAAGAGTTTAAACGATGCAAAATCATAGAGGAAGAAACGCTAAGGCTTTTTCAGATGGTTTAGGTGGCGGTCCAAAACTCGTAAAAATCCCCTTTGAACGAAGTAAGAAGCGACCATTTATAGTAGATTTCTAGGGTTTTTCGGGTTCGAAAATGGGCGGGCTTTTTGAAATCTAAAATTCAAAATCGAGTCAAACAAACCCGCTAATAATCCGAACGTTGGGGGTTCTTGTCGTGGCACCGATCGGACCTGGGAAGGAGACAAAAACCCCATCATACTCGAAAAAAGAAAAAAACAGCAAAAGGGCTGATAAGGCCAGACTCGAATTTGCAACGGACAATAAGCCATTAAAGCTTCAGATCAAAGCAAAGAAACCGACAGAAAGGTGAATCCTTTTTCACCTTCACCCGTGACATATCATTAATTAGGCCTCCTGATTTAAGCATGTACTGTCTGTTTGAAAGAAAGAGGAAATGGATTTTTGCTAAAATGGGGTGAGAGAGAAAAGAAGGCCGCGGATAGCATGAAAGCGGGTACGATTTGATTCTGCCATGGCTAAAGGGGTTTGGATCTTGGTTCAAAAATGGAAGGGATGAGAGAAAGAGACGAGGGAGAGGAGAGAGAAGAGGCGGCTGAAGGTTGAAGGGAGAAAAGAAAGAGATTAGGGTAGGAAATAAGGGGATATGGGGTTGGGCCGGTCGGGTCGTGGTGTTGGGCCGGGTAAATGCGGGTAGGAATAGTGGTAATGGGCTGGTGGAATTAAACATATTGGTGGGTGAATTAATGTGGCTGGGTATTAAAATGTGGGTTGATTATTTGGCTGAAAATTGTGGATCCTTCCTCCTCTATTTAATTATTTTTTGGGCTTCTAATATATACTATGTGAAATTGGATAGTAATTAGTAAATGATTTAACAAAGTAAAAATTGATTTAACGAGTACAAATAATGAACGATGACGGACCATTTAAAATTTGTAACAAAGTAATGAAAGTAAATAGTAGTAGAAAAATAAAATAGTGGTGAAAACGAAATACTTAGCTCGTTAATAAATTTAGAAGCTCCAGAAAATAAATTGAAATAAAGGAGAGACAAAATTGGGTGTCAACACTATGATTCTATGAACGTGATGTAGCCATGTAATAGTAACTTTAAAGTGTATATTTAAAGCTAATGTTTAATCTTTGAAGTGTGTATTTACATTTTTGTACAAAATATTAAAGAAGTAGTTTTTGATTGAGGGATAAAAATGTCATTCATTTTTATGGGGATTTTTGTAATCTAAACTTTTCACTTAGGGCCTTCCCACTTTATGATTATATATGATACATTGAAAAGGTTTTACTACAATTACCTATTGTAAAAATTGCCGTGAGGTGAAAAGTAAGTCGTCGACGTGTAAAATGAATCAAGAGTACATGACACGTCATCCATTTAGATGCTGAAAATAATTGGATTTACTTACCTTCCAAATTTTTAAAAATGTTATATGGTTTATTTCATTTAAATTTAATAAGTAGTTGCCTGGCCGTTAGAATGACTTATGAAGTTAATAAAACATACATTTCGTCGCGATCTTAAGTAAGGAATAAATTGATCTATAAAATGAACAAGAGTTCAGTTCATTTCATTTAAATTCAATAAGTTGTCGCCTAGCCATTAATTAAAATGATATTAATTAGTTATTAAAACTTACATATTGTCGCATGTAATGATCCATTTGGTCGTTATTGCTTTTTTGATGCTTTTGACCCTTTCCCTAGCTTTGTTAGCTCACTTTTGACTAGAGGGGACCATTGACGCGCATCCCGAGGTCTTTGGATATGATTTGGGCGATTTTGTGGAAATTTGGGCTTAAACGGACCTTTATCGAAATTCCATCGATTCCGAGAGGTTCGAATGATCATTTGTGACTGATTGGTGGATTTGGTTCGGTTCCCAATGCACTCGGGTATGTTTTGGGACTAGTGTTGGAAAGTTGGTTTTGGGTTTTTGGGGGTTGACTTGGTCAACGAGACCCCCGTTGGGAAATCCGAGGCCACGGGTGAGTTTGTAGCGTGTTTATATATATATGCATATCTGGTTTGTGTGTATATCGCCTCGGTGATAATCGAATTTCGAAATGAGTTTGTGGAACATGAATTATTTCTGATTTCTGGTGTATCGCAATAGCTGTGGTCACGCCGCAAAAACGGCTAAGTGCATTTTTAAGTAACCGCTATAGCGGTGGGGTGAGCGCTGAAGCAGTGCCGTGATCGTAGAAGTGGTTGATAGGCAGTTTCTTCATTTAATGACTTAACAACCCTTATGTCAGTATTCTATTCTCATAACCTTAAGCTTTGGAGGCGATTCCAAATTTAAGGGTTTTGGGGCAAATTCTTCATCAAGACAATTCTCTTGGTCTTAGATTCCACAAGGTATTATTCCTTATCATTATCTAATGCTAGAAATCTATACAATCAAAAAGAGGGATTAAATGGGTTTTCATGAAAGTTTCTTAAAAGGGGGTTTAGACTTCCTAAGTTGATTATGTTGACGAAATTGGCTAAGATAATCATAGAATCTGATGTATTCAATGTTGTTAAGCATGTATCATCCATTACTAGAGGTTAATTCTTGAATTGAAAAGCTAGGGTTTATACCCAAATTTGGGGGGTTTGCCTAGAATCCGAATTTAAGTGATTTGTTAGTGCTCCTAGCTTTATAATTGATGGCAATTGATCACCTAGAACATTTTTTTTCATGTTGAGACCTACAGATTCCTTATTCCATCTTTCTAGTTCATAAACCTCATTCCATAGGTTGAGATTTGGGTTTTGAATACAAGTAAGGTTTGAATGATGTTCTTCTTGATTTTAATTTCATGATTCGGATATGATTAGACTTCCATTATCTCGAGGCTCAAAGGAAAGGAAAGACTAAGGTTTGACTATTGGAGACTTTGCTGCTCGACTCTCCAGGTAGGTTACAATTTACCTTATGGTGAGACTTCGATTAGCGAAGCGTATGTTTAGATGATATTATCATAGAATGCATGTAAACCTTCGGGTATGAAGTTGGGTTGGATATTGTCTTGGGTTGGATATTGTCTTAGGTTGGGCCTTGTTGTATGATTTAGGGGCTAGCCACCCCGTTGCGTCGTTGACTTATCTTGATCTATTTGCTTATTGGCTCGTTGCCACGTTGAGACATTGGGTATTTGTGACTAGTGATATATCATGACTATGCTATTGCGGTACTTTACTTAATTGATATTGAGATGAGATTTGTGATTCCATGGTGGCTTATTGTGTAGCCTTATTATTGATATCACTTGCGTGCCCTGTGTGGTACTATTTGGGATTGAATGGGTTGTTGATATTACATTGCATTGTGTTCATACTCATACATTGATATGGTATGGTTATAGTACTGATGATGATAAGTGAAAGAGTGTAGCCTCCGAGGTCTCTGGCGGAGAGCGTAAAAGAGAGATGACAGTCCGTGATTTGAGGTCATTTTTTGGAGCAGAATGAGTGCTCGATGCTCGAGGTCTCTTGTCGGGATTGAGAGAGTGCTCGTGATCCGAGGTTATTTTCTGGAGCGAGTGGTACATGGACTTCGCGGGTCCCCCATGGATTGTCTTTGCCAAGATGTGATGTTCCATTGTCCGAATACATGTGTACGGTGCATATGCATTGCATACATTATACATAAATTATTGCATTGCATTGTGCCTTTTGGTTTCCTGTGATATGTTGCGATACGATTGTGATATACTGGTTCAGAATGATTATACTGAGACTTGGCATAGTTTGGCTTAGATGCTATAACATAGGTGGTGACTTGTTGTGATATGATTGTGATGTACTGGTTCGGAATGATTATACTGAGACTTGGCACTGTTGGGCTTAGATGCTATAACATAGGTGATGACTTGTTGTGATGTACTGGTTCGGATTGATTATATTGAGACTTGGAACAATTGGGTTTAGATGTTATCACATAGGTGATGACTTGTACCGTGGATATGGATTCGTGTTGATTTGTACTTTGTTGGTTTACGTGTTTATCTTTACTTGTTGTCTTTATATACGTTAGCTAGTTTTAGTCGGCTTATGATACCTACCAGTACTTGTTGTTTGTACTGACCTACACTTGTTGTATTCTTTTATGAATGCAGAGTACCAGGTTGGATCCACTCCTATTCCTCATGGCTGATAATCGGATCGTTGATTCAAGTCTCTTCAGGGTGAGCATGAGGACATTTGTTGCCCGAAGACTCTTCCTATTATTCTGTCTTACTTTCCATTCTGAGACATGACGTCGAGACTATTATGTATTATTATTATTATTATTATTATTATTATTATTATTATTATTATTATTATTATTATTATTATTATTATTATTATTCATACTTGTAGTAATTAGTTTAGATGCTCTTGTATGACCAGACAGATACTGGGGTGGATTTCATTTACTTCCGCACTTATTTATATTATATTGTGAGACTTACGTTATTTTACTTTCATCCGCTATTTTATATTATTTGTGAATGTTGAGTTAAGGGTTCGCCTACCGAGTTGAGAAAAGTAGGTGCCCGCACGACTTAGTGAAATTGGGTCGTGACATTGCAATCTTAAGTGAGGAATAAATCAATCTGTTAAATGATGTCACGGTCCAAATCTCACTACATCGTGATGGAACATAACCATAACTTGTGAGGCGAATCATGCAACACGATATACCCAAAATGTGTAAGTCATGTGCATTTTTTAACCAAATGCATCGTTATGGTGAGGTCTTGCTTTTGCACAAAATTGTTTTACTTAGGATAATATGTGCATAATGATAGTACTAAATTCAGTTTAATGGATTTGAACAAATAAATAGGAGGAGAATTAAAGTCACTTAGATGGAGAAAATCAATATACTAGCTTTTGTGCGTGTGTGTGGGGGAGAGAGAGAGAACGATAGTTAATAAGTAATAAATAGTCTAAATGTACGTGCATCTTCTTTTAATCGTTACATTCATTATATGTAAAAATAATAATAATTTTGTCTCTGTGCGTATTTTAAAAACTAGTTGTGCAGTATAGACACATATAAATATCAATAAAATTTATTTACAAGAAAATGAATAAAAAAATAGAAACCACCGTGCAAAAAATGGGAAAGTATATGATGACGAGTCACTGGACAATCTAAGACTTTCCTTGTACCTTATTTTCCTTGGTATACCTTATCATGTAAAGTCAAGAGAATACACAATGTCTGCTAGGATTGCAGGATAACATTGATAGATATTAAAGGCAAGTTTATAGTGTATGATAATGGTGCGATCCTGCAACTTATCTAGGCCAAATGGTGAAGGATGCGGGTGGTGTCTCCATGATTCTTGCTAATTCAAAGGTCCTTAACGGTGCCACTTTTGAAGTTGCTCATGGCCTTCCAGCAACTAATTTGGGTTAATTATCTTTGAAAGAGAAAAGATTAAAGCCTACATGGACTCATCCTCCACGACTAGGGCGGGGATCCATTTCAAAGGAACAAAGATGGGTTTTAAGGATGCCCCATCCGTAGCATATTTTTCGTTCAGGAGCCCAAACTGGGTATGTTGTTGTTGTTGTTGGTCCCAAACTTTGCAGCCATAGATTGAATATCTTGCCGCATGACCGTTTCCTTAGAGAACATAAATTCGACATTTAACACAATCTCAGGTGCCTCAATGTCTTGCCCCCACCTAAGCGGCATTGCAGCTTTGCTCAAAATTTCACACCCCTGATTGGTCTCTAGGTGTAATTACATACATAATTATGACTACTGATCAATTCAACTACAAGCGTCAGCCCGTCCTCGATGAAAGATAACTTCCGGCTGATGTATTTGCCATTGGTGCTCACCACGTGAATCCATCAAAGCAATTAACCTGGGGGCTTATTTATGATATCCACCCCACAAACTATTGGAAACCTTACGGAAAATACTTGATCACGAACCTTGAAAGAAATTTTTAAAAGCTTGAGGCATGTCACTTAAGACACTATCCTTAAGGATATTTCACCCGGTATGGGTGTATCCCCCAGGATTCAACAAGCTCTTCTAATATAAAACTAGGAGCCAGAATCTAATAAAGATCTCACAAAGGTAGATAACCCATCAATATAACAAAGAGAAGAAAGTATTTTCTAGTATTGTTATGGTATATCTCTCACAAAGAATAGTTGAAGTCTTTTTCACAAAAGGAAAAGAGATCTATATATATAGGTGAGGAGATGGACAAATGATAACCTCTGATTCTTTGTTACCAAACGTCCAGCTATGATATTAGGTGTAAAGGCCATTCAATTCTATTAATGACTATTGAAGAATTAGATGGTCTATTATGATTTTGACCTTAACGTTATAATGTTATAAAGACTCATAAGTGGCTAATGAAGAAGATGTCAATGATCTGTTACATGTACAAAAAGTTAGAAAAATAGATTAAAGACCATTAACAAGACTTTAATAGTGTGAACCTGGACAAGAGCTTTGAGTGCTTCTTTTTGAGATATCAATATTTTTTCAACAATCCCCCACATATCTTGAAAAGAATATTAAGGAGTAGCATGAAATAAGAAGTTTTGCTGGGTTTCTACATATGAATACAATGCATCGAATCTGGTGTCACGTAGACTATGAACCAGACCTAGATAAAATAAGATTAAACTTACAGAACAATTGGTGATGTTTAGAACTTTTATGAACGAAGAATTCTATAGTAAATCTAGAGTCTTACTCTATCACATCATACTCACACGATTTTTGTCGTTATTGTTGTTTTGCGCTAAGAGAGCATGCGCGTATTCTGGTAATTATGAGTGCTCTAGAAATCTGTCACAATTTTGTAGAAGCGGCACCACTCCACACTCATATATTTCCAATCATCAAGTGTATTCTGCAGAGCAATACACCACCTATGAAGGATATGAATTGGATTAAGAGTTTAACTCAGCCTCATTTTGCCTTGCAGAACTGCACTATATTCACACACCATAGGAAGGGACATATTTTTATTTTTTTTTATTTTATTTTTTATAGTGCACACTTGATCAACTAATGACTTGTTATTACCCATATGAACCTAATTCATTGGATCTCCAATCACATATGTTGGGTTACCATCATTGTTGATTTTCTCAAATTGACTTAAAAATCCCATTCCTCTCGATGTTTCTTATAGTCTGTGAATTGATCAAGTTCACCTTCTGACTTCACATAATTAATGAAAATGATTTCAGCTCACAGCAACTGCTTTATCACATTATGTCTCATATGTATATGTCTATTTTTGCCAATAAAAGATTTATCTTTCACTACAGCTATTGCTGCATGGCAACCACAATGTATAGACACAAAAGATGTTGGTTTTATTTCCATTGGAATACTCACTAAGAGGTCTCTTTAACCACTCACCAACTCCAAATTAGCAAATTTTGTTTAGCTAACTTTCATGTTATGACAGCTCCACCAAGGATAAACACATAAGCACTAGTGAATTTTAAGATCCACTTAGCATCATCGTATCTCTCTGGTACAACAAAAAACTCACTATGTTTAGTACCACAATTGTGGTACCTCTCAAACGTATACATATTCTTCTTTTTAAAATTAGGTAGCATAACCTTAACAAGCCACCCCCACACTTTTAAATATTTTATGATAAGGAAAATAATTTTTTTCACAATTCATAAGGTTTCATATATTGCATAAATTTATACACCAAAACATGTTAAAGATATTACTCACATTTCAAAGTGGATACATAGTATTATATAGTAAAATCCCTTAATGGCTATTCAAATTTTCAGATACACATTTCCACAAATGAATTTAAAAATTAACATTAGAATGTTAATTAACCTGGTATCAAATGACAATTTCAATCATTAAAACCACCTAACAATTATTCAAGATATTGAATTCATTAAAAACACGTAATGATTACTACAGTTGACAAAATAGACGCAGGAAACATGTTTAAAAGATAACTATCATCATATATTATTAAAAGTGGGAAGGCCTTAAGTGTAAAGTTAGATTACCACATTGTCCATTAAAACAAAAGGACCATTTTATCTTTAATCATTAATATAAAAAATTTATATATCAGAGAGTTTATCTTGAAATTTTAAACTTCATTGTATAACGTTTAATTATAAAAAAATTATTGTAGTAAAACGTTTTCAGATGAATATCTTTCAATTCTCATGCACTCTTTTCATCTTCCAAAGCTAACATTTATACTTCATTACTCATCATTTTGTCTTTCACATTTGGCCTTCCATATTCCAAGGATCCTAGCTAACACATTTGATATAAATACATAATAGAACTTCCTACTTATAAATAGAGTTTTCTCTGAAGCTAAATTCCTTCAGCTTCATGGACTCGAGGGGTGAATTTGGTGGGACACTGTAAGAGAAAGGTATTACTTAGAATTCATTGTAGATACTTATAATTTGTTTTTTTTTTATTGTAAAAATTAAAAATCAATGTTATTTTATCACTTTTTGTAAGTGCCAAATGTAGCTTTTTTCACTTTTAGCTAATTTTATGTAATATAGAATATGAATCTGAGATTGTTATTCGTAATTGCTTATAAATTGAATTTATTACGAAAAAACTAACCATGACACTGTATAAACTTAAATGGTTATATAATTATATAAACTTAAATGGTTATATAATTATCTCTCTTTTTCTTTTTACCTTTTTTTATAAAGAAGTTAATGATTGGCAAAAGTCACAAATAATACTTTTATTCACAGATGCAAAGATTCGTAATTTTAAATCAGACAAAGAATACATGATGTACGCATAACTGTGATTTGTTTCCATCAATTATGTACATTTTTTAATATCAGTCTTTATCACAATTAACTAATATGTACTTCTTTGCAAATGTATATTATAAAATTCACAATGATTTACGGTCATCATAAGAAAGACATATGTTGATCAAATACAACATTTTGATATGTATGATTTGGATCTGCTTTCTAAATGAATTATTGTTCAACATTGCAGGTGTAGCTGCTATCTCATAAGTGAACATTCAAGAATCAAGTCATTCCAATAGGTTGATTATTCATCAATTTGAGCTTGTACTTTTCTCCTTCAAATTTTTCATTGCTCATTAAACGTATATTTCAATATTGTATATAGAACTTGCAAAGTTTGTGTTGATTCATACGGGATACTAAGTGGGAAGCTCCTCCGTTTAAAGTTATATTACAATTTTACCCCTGCAGTAAATCAAAATGTAATAAAGCATTTACTGGTAATTGTTTTTGCATTTAGGATTATCCTTCTCTCTTTTTTTCTTCATTATTGTTTTCTTTTTTAATTTATTGGCGGAGACATTAAAGTTGTTCTGATTTAAAGCATGAGTATATAATTTTTTCAAGTATGTGAGCTATTTGCTGGTATGATTTGTTAATTTTGTTCATTATTTCATCTTTTTGTTTACCTTATTTATGTATATTAGTAAATATTTTTTTTTCTTTGTTTCAAAATACAAAGTATATACTCTTCAAGAACCATTTCAATAAAAAAGTTTCAGAATTTGTTGTGAGGCAAGAGCCAAGAGGTTGCTCTTTCCTGGCTAATAATTCTTTTGTTGCTTATCATAATGTTTGTATTCTCATCTTCTAACGCACACTACTAATAACAATTTAAATGCTTTTATTTATGCAGTAGTTTTAGCATGAAACGTATATAATGTTAAACAATCAAAGCTGTTTGAATTAACCCAAAATTGTTCTTTATCAGAGAAAAGAAGTAGCCTCTGATCTCTTTTCTTTTCTTTTTCTTTGTTTGGCTAGAAAGGAAATGCTTGTATTAAAAACTTAATCCGGAATGTTACATAAAGGAACCTTTCGAGTAACCAACCGATCAATTCATAAGTATATTAATGTCTAACGAATGGATAATGCAAAATGCGAGCAAATTTTTTGTTAGATGTAAATTTTATTATTATTCACCATCATGATACTCTTTAACAAATTTTATTAACAACAAATTTTATAAATACTTATAAAAAACACTTCATAATTGTTTGTCATGTTCAAATAATCTAAGTTTAGAGAAGATGAAGAAGTTATTGTTACAATATATGAATATGAATAAACTATTTCCCAAAGTTCAGGGGTAATTTTGGCCCTTTTCCGTTTTATAAATACTTATAAAAAACACTTCATAATTGTTTGTCATGTTCAAATAATCTAAGTTTAGAGAAGATGAAGAAGTTATTGTTACAGGTTGTAACCTTATCATTTAATTTTTAATATCAAATAAATACTCCAAGTTAATCTTAAAAGAAAGAAGAATCAGGTGATTTCGAGAAAGGCATCGAGGACTTACGTGAGACAATATTTCTTCCTTTATTGAGCTAGCCAAATTTGATCAACATTCATCATTTGCCCTTTAATTATTTATACTCAAATATGTTATTTAATAATTAATGTTTACTCAATTGATCTGTGGTACACGCGCAACGCGCGTGCGGAGAACTAGTACTAAAATATTTTAACATAGTAACCACACACACATGCACCATAATTAGAGCATTCATCACCCACAAAAACACCATTTTGTTAACATCTTATCAAACTCAAATAAAATATTCACCCAACTTTTTCTAATAATTTCATAAAAGTCAAGTTGGTTCAGATATTATCAAACTAAATAAAACCTTCACCTAACCTCAGTTAATGTTAATATTTTTCAGATGTAAGTTTAAGAAGAACTTTTTCATTCCAAGAACTTGAGTAGTTCTAAAATCATCAACATAAATAAAATATTCTTCTTCTTCAACTTGGGTGGAAACAAAGTTATTTTATTAGCACAAATATGCTTCATAGCACCACAGTCTACCACCCAATCTCTCACATTAGGCACAAGATGCACTTGAGAAATGACCACAACAATTATATCATTCGCTTAGACAATTTGATTTTTGCTTCAGCGGGATTATCATTTCTCCAAACCTTATACTACATTGAGTGACATGATTACTTAGCTTGCCACACATAAAATAATAGTTATTATCATAAATTCATAATCTTTGGGCTTCTAATTACGATGTCTCCTTTTTTTTTTCTTTTTTTTTTAAATAATAAAATTGTTGAATATTTGCTTTAGAACTGCAAATCTTTTTACTGCAGTAATTTATTAAGTTTTAGCCCAACAACTGGTATCAATGCTTATGAACTGAAGTTGAAAGTTCGATATATTTTGACTGCTATCTAAGACTACAATTTATAATAGAAAATACTAACTTCAAAACCTAAAGATAAGCAGAAAATCTGATAAAAGTAAGAAAGTCCTAAAGACTAGGAAATACTATTTATTCAAAATGCAAATAGAAATCAACTCCTAAATACTAGGTCCGGTTTTAAATTCGCTAAAATTTCGTTGTCTACAAATGTCCCCTACTTCAAGGCTTGTCGGAGTGTAGACTTACCGAACTCAAAGATGAGACTTGAAGTACCCATATTATGGAGCTTCCACCTTGGTGGTTTTGTTACTCCAAATTTCGCAGATTTGATTTGTGAGAGAAGAGTTGAAGGGCATATTTGATCCCCTTTGGACGTGTATATCAAGTAAGGTATCAAAAAATTCTTGGTTGATTGATAGCGGTTGCACTAACCATATGACTTATGACAAGAGTTTGTTCAAAGAGTTAAAGTCCACTGAAATATCCAAAGTTAGGATAGGTAATGGTGACCAGATTCTTGTTAAAGGAAAAGGAACCGTCGTCATTAAAACAAGTTTTGGTAATAACACAATTTCAGATGTTCTTTATGTGTCAAATATTGATCAGAACTTGTTGACTATTTGTCAGTTGGTGAAAAAAGGATTCAAAGTATTCTTTGAGGATAAGCATTGTTTCATCAATGATGTTCTTTGGAAAAGAAATTTTAAAAATTAAGATGAGAGGTAAAAATTTCTCATTTGATCCAATGGAAGATGTAGCAAAAATTTCTCATTTGATCCAATGAAAGATGTTCCTGCAGAACAAGCAAAAGATCAAAGGCTGGAAAAATTGGAAGATGATACTCCAATTGAAAAGGTAGAAGCAAAAAGGGAACTTGCCGAGGCTTAAAAAAGCTTTCAATGTTCCAAAAAAATAAAATTGAAGCAATGGAGGAATTGTCAATGTTTCAGGAAAATAAAATTGATAAGCTTAAAGTCATGATGCAAACAGAGTAGGAAAACATGCCAAAAACTTTTAGCTGTCTAGAGTTGCAATCAAGTAGAAAAGTGAATTTAATTCACTACAAGTCCAAAGATGAATCTGCAGATTTATTCACAAGGTCACTTTCAGTTATCAAGTGTGAAGATTCCAAGACAGAAGACCAAAATTTTACAGTTCCTAAAGCAAGGAGGAGTGTTGAATATTTGCTTTAGAACTGCAAATCTTTTTACTGCAGTAATTTATTAAGTTTTAGCCCAACAAAAATATAGAGATTGCAGTATTAGTACATACCTCATTAACATATCTGAAAAGTTGCTACCTCATCAACCTTTGTATTCCATCCATATGTGCTACTATTGTTTGCTCATCTCGCCCCTTTGATTCACATTGTTATTCGTATTCTCCGTAAAATTATAGTGTAAATATCCTTAAGATTGTCGGAAACCTTACGGAAAATACTTGATCACGAACCTTGAAGGAAATTTTTAAAAGCTTGAGGCATGTCACTTATGACAATGTCCTTAAGGATATTTCACCCGGTATGGGTATATCCCCCAGAATTCAACAAGCTCTTCTAGTATAAAACTAGGAGCCAGAATCTAACAAAAATCTCACAAAGGTAGATAACCCATCAATATAACAAGGAGAAGAAAGTATTTTCTAGTACTGTTATGGAATATCTCTCACAAAGAATAGTTGAAGTCTTTTTCACAAAAAGAAAAGAGATCTATATATATATAGGTGAGGAGATGGACAAGTGATAACCTCTGATTCTTTGTTACCAAACGTCCAGCTATGATAATAGGTGTAAAGGCCATTCAATTCTATTAATGACTATTGAAGAATTAGATGGTCTATTATGATTTTGACCTTAACGTTATAATGTTATAAAGACTCATAAATGGCTAATGAAGAAGATGTCAATGATCAGTTACATGTACAAAAAGTTAGAAAAATAGATTAAAGACCATTAACAAGACTTTAATAGTATGAATCTGGACCAGAGTTCTGAGTGCTTCTTTTTGAGATATCAATATTTTTGCAACATAAACTACAGTCAGTACTTGTGTGGACTTGCAGAGAAAAGGAGATTGTGCGCGTTGCATCAAAGTGTCAATTGCTTGTTACAATCGATCATAGCTGAGGGGAAGCTGAACTATCTTTCTTTCTCCATTACATTGGGAGCGATGAATAAAAAATATACAAGGATAGTTACAAATGTTGGTGGGGCAAATTCCATTTATGTTTTTAGCATTACTCAAATTCTAAGGGTGTGTTCGGTATGGAGGAAAATGTTTTCTTGGAAAATGTTTTCCTACTTATTTTCTCATGTTCGTTTGGGTAGTGGAAAATAAGTGAATTTCTTACTTATTTTTTCATGTTTGTTTGGTTGATAGAAAACGTTTTCCGAAAAATACTCATCCAAGCCTCACCAACTCCAACCCAACCCCATACCCCTACCCCCACCCACACTCCCACCCACCCACCTACGCCCCCACCCCCCCTCCAAAAAAAAAATTCTTTTGATTTTTTGTTTTTGTTTTTTGCACCCCCACCCCCAACTCTCACAAACACTACAAGAAAGTATAGAAATGACAACAAAAAAATTAATATTTGGCAACAACTTAGTTTTATTGTTGGCAAAGAATTTTTTTGTTGCCAAGAATTTAATTTTGTTGCCATAGTATTGATTATTATTGCAAAAAAACTTTTGGCAACAAAAAAACAAAGTTGTTGCACGTTGTTTTTGGGAAAAGTCTATGCAAAAAAAAAAAAAAAAAAATTGTTCCCAAAAGTATTTTTTACAACAATAATCAATCTATGGCAACAAAAATAATTTTGTTGCCAAATATATTTTTTCTTGTAGTGCAACTCCAACCCAACCCCATACCCCCACCCCCACCCATACCCCTACTCCCACCCACCCACCCCCACCCCCTCTATTTTTTTTTTTTTTTTTTTGCACCCCCACCCCAACCACTCCCGTAAGCCATACACCACTCTCCCCCCCCGACACCCTACTCCCCACCCACCACCCCCACACAACATTTTTTTTGAAGTTTTTAATTTTTTTCTAAATTTTCTACACGACCACATCCCCCATCACCCCCCTCCCCCCTTGCGTGGAACCCATACCACACCAACACCCCCTCCCCAACCCCAACATTTTTTTTGAAGTTTTTTATTGTCTTTTGCGGGTTTCTACACCCCCAGACACCCCCTACCCCAAAAAAAAAATCTTTTCACCACCCACCCCCACGCCCTCAAATACCCCATCACCCCCTCCAAAAGTTTTAATTTTTAACCACGCAAACATTCAATTTTTATAATTGTCAACTTTTTATCAATTTTTTTTGGGGGGGGGGGGGGGGTGGGGTGCAAAAAAACAAAACAAATGTCAAAACTTTTTTTTTCAAAAAAAAAATTTTTGGGGGTGGGGGGGTAGGGGGGGGGGTGCGTTTGCAAAAACAAAAAAAAATGTCAAAACTTTTTTTTTCAAAAATATTAATTTTTTTTGCGGGGGGGGGGGGGGGGGGGGGGGGGGGGTTAGGGTGCGGGGGTGGGGGTGCAAAAAAAAATTCAAAATCTTTTTTTTTCAAAAAAAATTAATTTTTTTTGTGGTGGGGGGGGGGGGGTGGGTGGGGTAGGGTGCGGTGTTTTGGCGGGGGTGTGCAAAAAACCAAAAATAATGTCAAAACTTTTTTTTTCCAAAAAAAAATTTATTTTTGGGCGGGGGGGGGGGGGGAGAGGGATGGGGTGGGGTAGTGGCGTGGGTGGGGGGGTTGGGGGGTTGGGAGTTGGTTGGGTGGTGATAGGTGGTTGGTGGAATGAATTTGTGACTTGTTTTCCCTACTTTTATTAGGAAGTCATTTTCCCAATTTTGAGGAAAATGTTTTCAAAATTTTGACCAAACGAATACGAAAAAATTGGAAAATGTTTTCCTCCATACCGAACACACCCTTAGTGTTCATACGGTGGTTGAGCCTGTGAAGCTTGTCTTGTTTTTGCACAAAATTATCTTACTTAGGATAATATGTGCATAATGTAAGTACTAAATTCAGTTTAATGGATTTGAACAAATATAGGAGGAGAAATCAGAGTCGACATTGACGGCGATAATCCATTTACTAATGGGAGAGATTTATTATAATTAAGTATTACCTAGTCTAAATGCATTCGTGCAACGTTGCATCTTATTTTAATCATTACAGACTTTTATTGCTTCACATTTAATGGTTGAGTTTGTTAACTAATATGACTTTGTTAAGTAATCAGCGCAAATAATCAAACCAAAGTAAGCAAATTAATTACTTAGTTGTTTAAAATTAAGAAAGAATTCATGTGCCTTTAATTTCTTTGTAGCCTTGCTGAGACAAAACTGTCGCCCTACTTCTCTAGTTCTTTCACTTCCTCACGTGACAATATTGTTGCAAAGCCAGTAACCACGTGGTGGTAGAAATGAATAATACGCGCATTTCCTCCGAATCAACAATAGCCTTTGGTAGAAAAGACCGGGCGGACATGGTTTGAAATTATGTTTGGATATATAATTTAAATATTTTAAGTTGTTCACAGATGTAAAAAACTAAAAAGCTATCAAAGCGTTCAATTCTTATGCCAATCTTACCATAATGAAAATAATAGTTTATACGTGGTGAAGACTTTTTAAAAAATGCAACATCAATTAATCAAACTTTACTTCAATAAAATCGAAAATTTAACATGAATAGTAATGTAACTACTATTTAATATAATCTTCCACATAAATTAAAGATTGGTAGACATAAATAAAGGTTAGTGGAAGTTAATGAGATTGGTAAATGATTGATGGGGGTAATTGTGAAAAATATTTACCAACTTATGGGTTTTTTGTTTTTTTTTTTACAAAATATTTACCAACTTATGGGTTAAATTTTGTATTTAAAAAAGTTGAAACCATGCTTTTTTGGATGATTTGGGTTCAAACCATGGAGGTTTTAAACCACGACTAAAAATTGAGTTTAAATGGTTTCAAAATTGATGGCCAAACGCCTACTTAGTAAATTCAATGAATCAATAGCAAGTTCGGCAGTAGGCAAACTTACATGGATAATGTAAATTTGCAAATGGTTTGGTGTAGCAACAGTGAGGTGGAAACTAAGCCACGGAGCTATAGAAAATATAAAAGTGCGAGACATTTTTTAGTTATGCCTGAACATAATGAACTTAATTAAGGGATTAGGATAATTGAGAGAGAATGACTGACTGAAGGCCTAAGGGATTATTTATATGATGAAATTGAATTCGGGTCACCCATGTGGGTCAACCCGGATTCATATCCATATAAGTAAATATATAATAAGTTAATTATTGTTATCATATCATATTATACTAAAAGTGGGAAGCTCCAAAGTCAAGAAAGTTGGATTACCATTTTGCCCCCAAACTAAATCAAAATCTAATTGGGAAAAGGGTCAAATTTACCTTGCAAGTATGGTTTATAGTTTAAATTTGCCCTCCGTCAAAGTTTGGGATCAAATTTGCCCTCCCCGTTAGGATACTTGATAAATTTGCCCTTATATGGATGAAAATATGACTTGGACTCCACGACACAAAAAAATTAGCCACGTAGGATCTCATCCTCTGTTTCTTCGATTTCATCTTTTTGTTTTTCTTGATTTCCATTCTCTTTTTCTTCATCTAGTTTAGATTCTACATTTCCATTCTGCCCATAATGCTCTTTTTGTCCTTCTGCTTCATTAAATCTGTGTAATTTAGTCACATCAGAAACAACCTCTATTCCATTTCCTTCATCATTATTAGGACTGCTTAATCTTTTACGTCCATCCAATGCGAATACAATGCAATAAGTGGAAGAAGCATCAGAGATAACATAGTAGCTCTGTTTCATCCTTTGCTTCTTCTCCATTGTTGTGTTCTTGATTTCGAGTCTTTTTCTTCATCATCAATACTAAGACTGCATAGTCTTTTACGTTCATTATTCAAAGCGAAGACAGTGGAATTAGTGGATTGAGTTGGGTATGGGATCCTACATGGATCCGACGTGGAGCCTACGTGGTTAATTTTTTTGTGTTGTGGAGTCCAAGTCAAACTTCTATCCATATAAGGGCAAATTTATTAAGTATCCTAACGGGGAGGGTAAATTTGACCCCAAACTTTGATGGAGGCATATTTAAACTATAAAGCATACTTGGAGGGTAAATTTGACCCTTTTCCCAATCTAATTAAATAATAGTAATATTTTAATTACATAAATTAAAAAGTAGAAGTCCAGCAGTTGCAATTTAATTCTTTAGTAATGACATTGTAAATTTCCTTAGTTATTACTAACTAGTGAATTTGTCTACGCTTCGCGCAGTCACAAAAAACACCAATAATTTATTAAATATAAAAAAAAAAAAATTACATGTTAGAATATAAATAAATGAAGTGTATATATATATATATATATATATATATACATGCTAGAAGTTGACCATGAAAACGTACAAATAAGAGATGACCCGGCTTTTACAACTGTTCTATATTTGTAAAGTTCAATATGTATTTTTCAATCAATTATCTGTTTGATTTCTTAAAACGTTGAAGTTTGAAGAACATTTATTTCCTTTTCATTTAACTAATAATACTTAAATTTAATATATATTTAGTATATGTGCATCTAAGTCAGAGTTTTTAAATATTTTTCGAGTTTCTCCTTATATATGAGTTACACCACTTTGATCGTTTCTATATAAAAACTCAGGCGTACAATTGATTTCATAGAGTATAACGTTTGGTTAGTAGTTAGCCTACTTCCAGCAAAGTCATAAGTTACTAATTTGAACCAAAAGAAATTATAGACTTATGACAATTAGAAATTTATATAATTTTTTTTTTTTTGAAAAAAAGGAACCATATAGAGAACATACCGAAAAAAAGAGAGGAAATAATACAATATACACATCATTCTTAAGGCCTTAATCATTAAAAAAGGAGTCAATGCATAATTTTCCTAGCTCCTGTCGACGTCCACTCCCACGAGCTGATCTCCGTTCAAGAGCCTTCTTCTTCTTCAAGTCAAACTAAAGCATGAATGTAATATACTATAGTAAATATAACGACATTACTAATTCAAATATGGAATGAAAAGATAACCATGGGAAGGGTCTCTTGAAACAAATATATAAATCTAGCTACAATATCTGACGCTCAAGAAGGGTGACGTGCTTGAATAATGTGATCATTTCTTTTTGCAACAAAGTCTTACAATACCTCTATTTATATGATTATAATATGAAAAAACAGATAACGTCATGAACATCAGGGGGCGGACCCACGTTGAGAGAAGGGGTGTCACCCGACACCCCTTCGTCGGAAATTTTTACCCCACACACACACACACACAGATATATATATATATATATATATATATATATCAAACGAAATGGCACCTCTTGACAATGGATTTGTCTTGGTGAGATGGTTTAGCTTTCGGTTTTTGGTCTTCAAGGTTGGAGGTTCGAACCTTAACCTAAGGCATATTTTTAGAAAAATAACATTTTTTGCTTAAAATTGTGGCCAAGTAGTATTGAACCCAAGACCCCCTTCTAACTTAAAACTAAACTAAATCAATGGGTAAAAAATATGTCTTATATTATATATGTGATAATTAAATTTTTGGTCTTTCTTCTATGAATATCGACACCACTTATTGAAAATTCTTCGTACGCCACTGATGAACATGCCTATTAGTTATTCAGGGATTATGTAATAAAAAATTATGGGAGTAATGAAAATAAAGACCATTAAATTTTTACATTGAAGAATATGAATGAATGGTTACTTGACATATTTATTCTTGTACGTCAAGAAATAGATAGGTAGGGGAAATTGTAAAAAATGAGAAAATAAATAAATAGAATCCTTGAGCTGTCACCTTCTCTTGCTTATCCACTTTCTTTTCAGAGGTTTGTCCTCAGTGCAGTTCAATTTGTATCAAAACGTGATTCCTGAAAACAAATACCACATTACAATATAATCATTCTACATTCATTAGCATCTAGCCTAAAGAACAGTCACCTAAAATGATTTTTTCTCTTATTTTATACGTATACTTTTTTTTTTTGGGGTCTTTTTGGATTCCATGAGGCGGACCTTGGAAAGGTGGGAGGGGTGTGGTGGGGGTGCGGGGGGGGGGGGGAGAGGAGGACATGATCTTTTCTTATAACCACTGTATATATTAGGAAAATTCACACTCATTCTCATTTTAATCAGCTATTCATATATCTAAAGCTAGTTATCAATAATATGACTCTTTTATATCCATTTCTTTACGCCAAGACAATTTTTTTCCGTACCAAATATATATATCATCATTTAAGGCAAATTTGGCGTAGTCCAAATCAGAAAGAATCTAAAGTTACATGTTATATCACTTTATGTATAAACAACTCTGTCTACATGCTTAAGTAAAAATACACATTTGTTTTGAGTAAGAAGAATAAATGAACACGTCAAAGTGATGGGCAATACTGCGTCACATATAAAATGAATTTCACCACGCTAAATGTATATAGCAAGTTAAGGAAGAGACATGTATAAATAGTTGAGGGTAAGACAAATAGTTGAGGGTAAGACAATTTGATCCCAGGTGAAGACAGTTGAACTATATATAATCACAAAAAGAATCCCCTATATATCAACAATTCAAATGACTATTAAAATTGTCAGACACATACCTGTAAAAAATTGGATCCTTAAGTATTCTGATGATCGCATGCACATATTAAAAAGAGAGAATTATACGAGAGGAATGAGATTTGTTGCTAATGATACTATGATTTGTTGGGGAAATTAAAGTATCAAGCTAATATGAGAGAAAAATACTTCTATTACTTTCAAGAATAGAAATAAGAGACATACAAGCTCTAACAAAAACTCAAAAAAAAAACCTCACAAATCTCTCAAGGATATTACACAACTCTTCTTGGTTGTGCTGTGATGATCTAATATTTTCTTATAGAAAGCTTTACAAGCTTCTCTATTTATAGGACCAAAACTAGGTAGGAGGAAGCTAGGAGGAAGGTGTGAGGAAGCTTGGAGGAAGCTTGATGGTTGGTGAGAGGAAGGTGACTCCTAGGTGTGAGGAAGCGTCCGCTTGTCATTCATAGGTTTAGAGGAAGCTTCATAGAAATTGCTAGGAGTTGAATTCTTCAATTTGCTTGCTTGGATATGTCTGGAAATTGAATTCTTGATTCTCCCCTTCGAGCATATTCGGAACAAGCATCCGACTATGTCTGCATAGTTCTAGCTTATCTCGTGTCACCACCTTTGTCGGCATGTCGATGGATTCTCCTTTGTGTTGATCTTCACTAGTCTCGACGATTTGTTGATCAATCGTCTCGCGTATCCGGTGATGCGACACATCGATATGTTTTGTACGGGAATGATACATGGAGTTCTTGCTCGAGTCTAGAGCAACTCGGCGTCACACTGATGTATCTTGTACTCTTTCTTTGGATCCCCAGTTCTTGGAGATAGCGCTTTAGCCACTGACATTTCTTACGGCGGCGGCACAATGTATTCTGTACCTGTTGTAGATAAAGCGACAACTTCGCAATCTTGATTGCCGGGGAAATAACCCCCCACTGCAAAAGTGTAGATATATCAAAGTAGATTTTCTACTATCGTATCTCGGCCATATCGGCATACGTATAGC
The DNA here is from genome assembly GCF_029784015.1 of Lycium ferocissimum. Lineage (NCBI taxonomy): Eukaryota > Viridiplantae > Streptophyta > Magnoliopsida > Solanales > Solanaceae > Lycium > Lycium ferocissimum. The sequence continues at coordinate 56,684,695 of NC_081353.1, read as the reverse complement.
CTTCCAAGGATCGGATCGGCTCCCCCGTAGCAAAGACATAACTTCGTGGTACCAAGTATCCGAGAATCCATTTGACTGCCTCACCAATGCTCTTTCCGGGGTTAGAGAGAAACAAGCTCACTTTGTTGAACCGGCTGCGCGAAAAGCGATATCGGCCGTGTGCATACCATGGCATACATCGGACTTCCAAGCTTTGAAGAATAGGGCACGGCGACATCTCCCGATCTCTTCCTTGGATGTGGGACATGTTCTTTTGCTCAACTTGAAGTGATTCGCAAGTGGAACACTAACTGGTTTGGTATTATTCATGTTGAATCTCTCAAGTACCCGTTCAATGTACTTCTCTTGAGATAGCCATAACTTGCGATTCTTCCTGTCTCGAGTGATTTGCATCCCAAGAATTTGTTGAGCCGGTCCTAAGTCTTTCATATCAAAAGACTTAGAGAGTTCTTTCTTTAGTTGGTTTATCTTCGTTGGGTCTTTCCCGACGATCAACATGTCGTCTACATATAGTAGAAGAGCAATGAAGTACCGTACGGAAGTCTCTTGATGTATACACACTCATCCGATAGTCTTCTTGTAGCCTTGACTCTTCATGCATGAGTCAAACTTCTTATTCCTTTGCCTTGGTGCACTGCTTCCAAACCATACAAGCTTTTAGATAGCTTGCACACGAGATTATCACTTGAAACCTCAAAACCTTAACATTTCTTGCATATAGATTTCTTCTTTCAAATCTCAGTGAAGAAATCTTTGTCTTCACGTCCATCTTGTTCAAGCTCGAGTTCATACTTGCTGCCAAGCCAAGTATAACTCGGATTGAGGTCATCTTGACAAGCGGTGCAAAGATCTCATCAAAGTCAATTCCTTTCTTCTTGGAACCCTTTGACAACCAACCGAGCTTTGTGTTTCACCAACTTGTCGCTTGCATCCTTCTTTAACTTGAACACCCATTTGTTTCTCGGTGCCTTCTTCCCTTTCGGAAGTTCTACGATCTCATAAGTTTGATTTTTCTGCAAAAACAGAGATTCTAACTCATCTGCATTGCTATCGACCCCATTTTGCTTTATCCTTATGAGACATGCTTCTTGAAAACTCTCCGGTTCTCCGTCTTGATAAGCAAAAGGTATTCGGATGATGAGTACCTTTTTGATGGTATATGGCCTCGTTCGGATCTACGAGCGAGTTGGAGCCATCGAGAAGAACTACCATCATACGTAATGTCGTGTGATGGTTACGGTGAGGTGGGTTGTGGCTCCCACTTGCTCGGCACTCTCTCTTGTCTCCTCATTGTTTCACCGAGTTTTCTTCGGCACTTCGTCATTATTTCTCGAGAACAATTACGGTGCTTCATTTGAAACTTGAGCACCCTCGTTTGACACGAGACATCGTGGATTTTTCAATGTCTTCTATTGTCGATTTTCGTGAAACACAACGTCCACCTTCGATCACTTTTTTCTCCTTAGGATCCCATAACTTTGTATCCAAACTCTTCATTTCGTAGCCAATGAAAATGCATGGGATAGTTCTCGCATCAAGCACGCGAGCTCTTTGGATACATGTGCATATGATGAACACCCAAATACTCTAAGATGTGAGTATGTAGGATCCTTACACATCCATAGCCTTTCCGGAACTTCAAAGTTGAGTGGTGCGTGAAGGTGATCGGTTGATGAGATAACATGTGGTATTGACTGCTTCTCCCCAAAATGGCTTTGGAAGTTTAGCCATATTCAGCATGCTCCGGACACGCTCCATGATAGTCCGGTTCATTCTTTCAGCAACGCCATTGTCTTTGAGGGTGCGTGGTGCGACTTCTCGTGTCGAATGCCATATGCTGCGCAATATGCATTGAACGCCTTGAAGTATACTCGCCTCCATTATCGGATCGGAGACATTTCGGCTTCTTTCTGTTTCACGTTCCACCAAGACGTGAAATGACTTGAAAGCACTCGAACACTGGTCTTTCGTCTTCGGAAATACACCCACACTTTCCGAGAAGCATCATCGATAAAAGTCGAGAAAATATCTACTTCCACCGAGTGATTCAACCTCCCAGGACCACGGACATCGAGTGTACCAAACTTAACAACTCGATCTTTTTGTTGAAGTGAAATTAAATGATACTACGTGTGTTGCTTACCAAATAGACAATGATTGCAAGGAAATAGTGCGGCGTTCTTGTCAACATTGATAAGATTCTTCTTCATCAAGGTAGTCAACCCTTTCTCGCTCGTGGCCGAGTCTGCGGTGCCATAAATCACGAGAAGCCTCTCGCAATGTTGGAAAGAATGCGTACAAATTCTCAAATGCGTTTTGTACAATGTGCCACAAACATGTCCTCGAGCAATTGTCGAAAACGCCCTTTGACATTTTCCATGTGCCTCTGCTAAAATGGTTTTCATACCTTGTTTGTCGAGAGATACCACGACAGGAGATTGAGCCGAAGATGCGGCACGTGTCGACATCCTTCAAAGTGATTGTGCTCCGGTACCTATCTTTATTTGTATATCACCAATTCCGGCTATTCCGGAGGAGCTGAATTACCCATCTTCACCGCTCCAAAGTCTCCGACTTTGTATGTCGGGCAAGTAGTACGTGGGGAGTTACGTGGTAGGATCTTTGCGGTATCTACCACCCGTTCCGTGTCTTCTCTTGAGACGTGAAGGCATGTCTCATCATGGGTAGTGCGGTATGCTACATCACACGAGATTGTGATGAGCGCTTCACCACCCTTGTTCTTCGGTTGAAGCTGCTCTTGCCTTGCTCCTCTAGCCATTTGTAGCAATTCTTCTTCATGTGACCCTCATGCCGCAATGGTGGCGGGTATAAGAAGGTTTCGAAGCCATCGATGATCTCCCCGACTTTTGCCTCTACTTTGCCATTTTCCTCTCTTGTTTCTTTGTTGTTTTCCTTGTGATCTTCCTCGATTCTCCGTCACAAGGGCATGAGTACGATACGTGCTCGTATGTCTTTCCTTCTTGCCTCTTCGTTGAACAATGCATCCTTGACCACGAGACATGGTAAGTTTGCCGTACGGGGCGAGTTGATTCTTGAGTAACAACTAGTGTTTCCCAACTATCAGGAAGGGAACTAAGAAGTAGTAGAGATTGCATTTCGTCTCCAAGTGGCATTTCTACACAAGATAATTGATTTACCAGACTCTGGAACTCATTGGTATGTTCGGCAACAGAAGTTCCACTTTTGAGCTTCATATTGACAAGGCGTCTCATCGGAAGGGCCTTGTTCGGCGGTCTTGGCACGGTACATGTCTTCCAACTTCTTCCAAAGGGCATAAGCGTCGATTTCTTGTGCAACGTGGTGGAAGACACTATGGTCAATCCATTGTCGGATTTGACCAATAGTTTTTCTATTAATTTTCTTCCACTCTATTGACTTGGGCGGGTCAGGATTAATACCCTTGACTATTGGATCAAAAAGGTCTTTACAGGCGAGGAAATCTTCCATCCGAGGTTTCCACAGCGTGTAGTTGGTAGCCGTGAGCATAATCATAGCTCCAGAAGATGAAGTTGACTCGTCAATGGTCATTTTTCACCTTCTGAATAATTTTCAAAAAAAAATTGAGGGACCAAACTGCAATTTTTCAAAATTACAAAACTGACCGGTAACGTGGCAGCTGATGCAGGAGCACCAAGGTAATTCTTTTCTGATGTGGAAGTTCAGACTATCTTGCAACCACGAAGCATACTCGGACGAACCTTGGCTGCGATACCCTTGTTGGGGGAAATTAAAGTATCAAGCTAATATGAGAGAAAAATACTTCTATTACTTTCAAGAATAGAAATAAGAGACATACAAGCTCTAACAAAAACTCTAAAAAAAAAAAACACCTCACAAATCTCTCAAGGATATTACACAACTCTTCTTGGTTGTGCTGTGATGATCTAATATCTGCTTATAGAAAGCTTTACAAGCTTCTCTATTTATAGGACCAAAACTAGGTAGGAGGAAGCTAGGAGGAAGGTGTGAGGAAGCTTGGAGGAAGCTTGATGGTTGGTGAGAGGAAGGTGACTCCTAGGTGTGAGGAAGCATCCCTTGTCATTCATAGGTTTAGAGGAAAACTTCAAGAAATTCTTCAGGGGTTGAATTCTTCAATTTGCTTGTAACTGGATATGTCCTGGAAATTGAATTCTTCATGATTGGTACCCTCTCAAATGAGAAATATCTGTATATTATATTTATTTTGGCATCTGAAGAGTCTTTAGTGTAAATACTCATATTTATTCTTACAATATAATTAAGTCATTTAATATGGAATATAATATTCCTAATGAAAATTCCGTTACTAACTTCTCAAATGACCAACGTCTATATGTTATCTCTGCCATAGTATATTGGCATGTGAAGAGTCTTTGTTTTAAATGTTCTTCCAATAATTAAGTCATTTATTCATAATAATTAAGTAATTTACTTTATAATAATATAATTAATTAAAATAGAAAGAAATGTTAAAAAAAGGAGAAAAAAGATAAATAATATCCTTGGCCAAAGAGAGGTGCCACATCATCTCCTTATTGCCTAGCTTTATATTATATATAGATATAGATATAGATATAGATATAGTTTATTTCTAATGTTATTTACAACCTCTTGCATTTTTTATTTATGGCATTGTAAATTCCCATAGTTATTACTGATTATTTCTAAAAAGTTAACAAAAATTACTAAAAGAAAAAGTAATCAGAAGAAAGAAACGTGGGAGCTGCCGTTAATGTGAAATCTGTTCACATTATCAACTTTTATTAAGGCTATCTTGGCTTTTGATTTTCTTGCAAAGGAGTGTTAAAGCTCAAATAGACGTAGTGAATAGAGTATAGAATTCATTTCTTTAGACATTCTAAAGGATGAAAACGTAACAAATAGCAAACATTTATTTCATCTGTTGCAGAAACGAATTAGATAGCTAATTTAATTCTAATCAATGATCAACCTATATAAATGAATTTACGTCAATAGGTTCTGTGAGAGTTGCCATTACAAAAACTTACTTTCTTCGGGTTTTACTTTTTCTCACATTTGACATTCGGAATCGGTAACTGAAGAGTAGAAGAGTAGTATTGAAGTTGCAATTTTAATAGGTAAGTTCAGTTTCATGTCTTTTTACGAGTATTCACAAACCGTGTAATGAATTTGAGCAAGCTTTAATTAAGAAATACTCCCTATTATTTCTTGTGTATGAAATAATGTCTTTTTGATTTTGTTTCCGTTTTACTCTTATAGACTTTTGTAAAAATAATGGAAATCTTAATCACTGAAATTTTCTTACAGTTCTTAGATTGAAAAATAGAAATGAATAATATTGACGTTGAAATTCCAAAAATTACTATACCAGTTGCAGTCTTGTTTTATCATGATTGATTATCTTACTTAGTTGATTTATTTTTATTTCTAGAGTATTACAATTAATATTCTTCTGTCAGATGCACATATGAAGGGGTTTATTATTTTTAATCAGGCAAACGGTACATACGTGCAACTATGATTACGTACATTAATTAGATGTTTATATCAATAGGTATTAAATATTCTATCCCAAAATAACTAGTCCTCCTTTGCAGATCGGTGTAAATCATGAAGTTGACAATGATCCACTACCCATCATAAAGAAGATATGTGTTGATTGAATTTTTATACAATTTTAATATAATGTTACTTTCATTTGATAACAATTTCTTGATGTGTATGAAACATTAAATAAAAAAGGAGACTATAATTTCTTAAAGATGAGACAAAAACTTTTAGATATGTATTTATATAACCATTGTCGATGTTGCACATACTCAAATTTAAATTGTATGTTGCTACAATATCGAAACACAAGGAAAATGTCAAGTTAAATATTTGATATATTAGACGACTTGCACAGTTGAAGTCATTTAAAACATTACTTCGTTACATTGTTTCTTTTGTAGTATTGTCTTCTACTTTGATCACCAATATAATTTAGAAGTGTACACCCCTAAATGAAGGATATTCTTTCACATTCATAATTTGAGTGCTTTACATGGTGATAATAAATACCGGTCGAAATATGTTTACCATTTACCAATTTGAACTTGTGTTTGCCCCATCAATTTTTGTGTAATACATTGCACACATATTCTAATATTGTTTAGATTATTTTAAAATATTTATACTGATTAGCATGGGATACACATGCAATGCACGTGTCCATAAACTAGTTAAATAAATAAAGGGAAAAGGCATATCTGTTAAGAATTTTCTTAAACAGTTGTATCCTTTCAGGATTGAAGGAATATAAGAACGTTTCTGTTGAAGAAACACAAACTTCTTTTCCTCTAATGCCTAAAAGAAAAAACACTTTTCTTTTTGGCGAAGAACTTCTGTAAAAAATTCATGCGTTGTTCATGGACCAATCTTCTTCTATGTAACTTAGGTATGACTTAGACTGTGACTTTATACGGTGTAGTTCGTCTTTGTATGTGATTACGTCGTCGACTAGTGAAACAAATTAAACGGATCTTGAGAGAATAGTGTGTTCTAGATTAATTATTTTTCCTTCATTGGTATCAAAGTTCGAAAATGTGATAGAGGATGCATGGATTGCAAGCTTATCCCAAGCAAGAATCTCACGACCCAACACAGTCTCTTGGTTATGGACATAAAGATTAAGAGGAAGAGCAGAAAGAGAGATGTATATGATCAATATAAGATTAAGTGGGGGAGCATTGACTGAGGACAAAGCTCATGAGTTGGGTGAGAAGTGCGGGCAATGGGGGCTTGGAGGAGTTACGGGGATGAGAGTAGCGTGTGGACCATGACGGCGTTTAACATTAGGGAAGCAGCTAGAGAGGTGTTAGGGATTTCAAAGGTTACTCTAGCGGATACAAAGGGGACTGGTGGTGGAACGATAAGGTCCAAAGTAAAGTGGAAGCCAAGAAAGCGATGTATGTGAAGCTTGTGGAGAGCAAAGACGAGGAGGAGAAGGACGAATAGGGAACTATATAAAAAGGCAAGGAAGGAGGTGAACGTAGCGATTACAGCGGCTAAGACTGCAGCTTTTGGACTTTTGTATGAAGAACTTGGGGAAAAAGGCGGGGACAAGCTGTGCAGGCTAGCCAAGGTGAGGGAGATAAAAGAAGTGTATCAAAGATGAGCACGACAAGGTATTAGTGGAAGATGCTCATATTAGACGAAGACGGCAGATGTACTTTCATAAGCTCTGGAACAAAGACGGGGACATGAGGATCATCTCAATGGGGGATTTGGAGCACTCCGAGAGTCGCCGTGATTAAGGTTGAGGAGGTGAAGGGGTTTACGCGTAAGATGAGCAGGGGTAGAGCGATTGGGCCCGACGAAATCCCAGTGGAATTTTGGAAGAATGCGCGCAAGGCAGGCTTGGAGTGGCTTATTCAGTTGTTTAATGTTAGGACGTTGAAGATGCCTGAAGAATAAAGGTGGAGTACGATCATCCTGTTGTACAAGAACAAGGGAGATATCCAAGATTGCAACAGCTATAGGGGTATCCAGCTACTGAGCCATACGATGAAAGTTTGGGAGAGAATGGTGGAAGTGAGGATGAGAAGGAATGTGTCAATTTCCTAGAACCAGTTCGGATTCATGCCGGGTAGATCGAGTTTCCGCGTTGATGATCCCTGTAAATGTGACAGCATTTCCTTATTAGTCAGCAATATCAACAATTTTTAGCACAATCTGAGATTGAACATATTCCAGAGTTAACAAAGTGCGACAGTATCTATTCTGACCAGAGGGCAAGTTACCACGATGACATATATGTACATGTGTTATCTTGACAGCAGACAAGTCATAAACAGAAAAGGCAACAATAAAGCCCCAGGAGAGGATTATTTCAGAAGATGGTACGGCAAAAGCTTAATCTACATAATTTAAATATACCACATAAAAGCATTGTCTACGTACTTTGATTAAATTATTAAAAGAAAAGGTATAGAAAACGAGTACTTGAACATTATAAAAAGATAAATTGATTATAACTATGTCGTGTTATGCGATCATGGGTAAGCTGAAGTGTGTAAAATGGTTAATTAATTAACCTCGTTTAAGGGGAAGAAAATAGAGCATGTAAGTTCCCTCTGAGTTGATCTGCTACCAATCAATTAATCCTTGGATAAGAAACGGGCAAAAAAAAGGTCACTGCATAAATATCTAGCTGACAAGTCTGTTTCAAGCACTACTAAAAAATTACTATTTTCTCACTGAATTTTCCACTGAAAAATGTTCAGTGGCTATTTCCACTGATTGTCCGTGGTTCGGTGGGAATGAGGTGGAAAATCATGCTTTATAATACAAATTTTTCACTGGACACTAGTGGAAAAAACCTCTATTTCTAGTAGTGAAGAACGGAGGGAGTAATATTCTTTAATTAATTTTAATTTGGCTTTGGATTTGGATTTGGTCAAATGATTGATTGATTAATCTTTTTGGACCAAATTTAATTAATTTTAATTGTGTAATTATTAATTAAAAATCCGAATTATGGCTCGGTTTTCCGGATCCATTTCTGACTCGTTGACCATTTTTCCTTTCCTGATTAATTCAAATATTCCCGCCCATCTGAAAGGGTGCAACCTTTGAGTTGCACCTTTCTGAACTAAAGCTTCCATGGCTATATGTCTCCTTATGATCTTGAGAATATTACTTACGAATTTTCTGATCTTCTTTTCTCTGCTTCTTCTTGCACGCATAAAATTTTCATGTGATTAACAACCGTTGAGTGAGTTCGCTGTCACCGGAGTTTACTGTACCTCTACAACGGTGAGTAAATCGTTCTATCCTAAGAGGATATATTCCAACACCTCGGGTACATTGAGGGGAATAATTTTCTTAAGGACACACTGTGAATTCAGTTGACTCGATTTAATTTTTACATATTTTTTTGATACTGTTTCCAGATACTGGTTTATGTTCATTTTTTAATACAGGTTACTAACAGTTAATTGATTATTTTGTGTACAAAAATGCAAAGCTACAAGTGATTACCTTGTAAACAGGTCCATAACAGCCCTCTCCAGTTTTGCTCACCACTGATTAATCGTAGTTCTTAGATTTAGCTATTGTAGATAAGTCAAACAATGGTAACTCAAATTCTTCACTGTGGTTTGATTTCCATTGTGGTAATCCATCTTATACTTGCCATTGCACCCCCAGCATCCTGCCAAAAGAGCAATGTATCGAATTCAGTTAGGCAAAAACTTGTTTTGATGTTCGATTGAATCTGAATTCCTCTACTACTAATAATTCTGTACAAATGACTTGTGGAGGTTATCTTCCTTTTTCTCTGAAGCTCGCTTCCTTCTTCAAATGCAGATCACCAGACTTAAGAGTGCCAAAATCACACCAGCTGATAATGGGATAATCAACGAAAGTAGTTTGCCTTTGTGTCCATTTGATTTATCCTGACTAGCTGCTACTATTCAATCCAAATATAGGTGATGAATTCGACTTCTCCATCAGCTGGTTACACATGGCTACATTAGATCTTTTTGAATTTTTCTAGACATCATGGTTACAAGTTTGGCATAACTATACTCTTAACTCATTCTTTTCTTAAACTAAATACATAGCCGTGCTAATTCATAGTAGCTTGTTCTGTTAAAACTGTGAGTTTTTAATTTGTCGTTAAAGTACAGCATATCTGATATCATTGGTACTGTGACTGTCTACAAGTAAATTCATATTTTCTTTATCCAGTAAATCAATCACAAACTAATAATTTTCTTTATCAGCAAAAAAGCCTTACCTAATTCAGAAGCAACCATTCTACTGTAGATATCTTGACCTTCGTTGGGTAGCTGTCTAGTATCAAGCGTATCTTCAAACCACAGTAAGCAGTTTACTTCTAACCTCAAGTCAAACCATACCCGTCATTTTAGCAGCATCAAGCTGCACTTTCTAATGCAACTCCAAAATTTTCACTTCTGCAATTCGAATACATGTTTCAATTTAGTAAACTTCCCCTCCGATCCCCATGTTGAACCAGTTAATAAAAGAGCTCTATCGCAATCAAAGAATTCTTGATTTCTAATTACAAATAGGACATTCTTAATCAAATTAAAACTAACTCTAGAAGACAAGCTTATGACTTTCCAGCAGCAAAGAAGACAAGCTTAACATGTATCAATTAGTATGCTAAAATACACACTTTTCTCATAAAAAACAGGAAGCGAGACTGGTAATCACAAATATTCACAATATGGTACTTACTGGAATAAATTTATGCATTTCCTCACAATTTTGTTCCCCTAGAGCCAAACTAATTTTGATATGAGGAACCTAGCGACTTCAATTTTTTGCAAAATTGACTGATAAAGTAATTTGTTTAAAAAATAATAACCATTTTCAGTCTAAATTAGCTTCTAAATAGTTAAGTCAAGGATCAATAAGAGAGAATGAAATAATAATAAAATAAAAGAAGGTAGCATTAAGGAAGGGGAAAATAGTAGCATACCTGATACCGTGAAAGGTGCTGGGATTTCAAATCTTCAGTCTGCTATTTTGATATAAAAATCAAGAACATACTTTTTCAATCTTGCATAGTTTTTTCAGCAGAATTGTACATAAACAGATATTATAGAAAAAACACGATGAACTTTTCGAAAATAAGAAATAAAACAGATAGGAGTATTTTAAAAATTCGGAATCTGGAAAGTAAATCTAATTACCTTAGGAGGAATACATCAAAATGTGAGGTGGTTATGATGTCAAGCTTAGTGGTTTTGATGCCTTCTATCTAGCAAAGATTGATACCGCCTTAGTAAACCCTCACAATCTGATATAGTTTTGCAGAGGTTATAGTAACCTCACAAATAAACCTCCGCAAATATAGTGTTTTTTTGTAGTGTTTGGGCCATCTGGCCAACTTTCCACAAGATATTAGGAAAAGAAGCATTAAAGGGAAGGGAAGGAAATTGGGTGGAGAGTACCATGTACATTAAGAGGTTTGATCAACCACCACCTGATAATAATAGATCTAGCACTACCAGCAGGAACCACAGGGATATCACAGGCATTAGAAAAGAATTAAGTTCCAAGTTTTACCAGCAATACGTCCTTCACCATTTGTCTTAAAAATGACACAGTACTGAGTATTTTTGAATTAATGAAATAATCCCAAAGAGAGCAAAATGAATATAGAGGATTCGTGCAGCCGTCCCTAATCGATTCGGAATTAAGACACAATTTGTAGAAGAAACAACAGGTAAAACTATTGACAACGTAACTTACTTTAAGGACTAGAGGAGGAGATACGTACACGCTTAACACAATATCTCAAAAGCAAATTAAAGTACAAAAAGAGCATATCAACATTAGCTACACAGGCAAAAGAAAGGAGACTGGGAAAGTAACATTATATGCAAGCCAAACAACAATTCAAGAATTTCAAGTCCTTTTACCTTTGACTTCTAACTCTTGCATAGATTGGTTAATGGAAGGCAGCAAAGTTAAAGAAGTGTTACAGATTCACAATAGCAATTGGAAGAGGATTGCAGTGTACAATAGGGATATTAGAATATTGTAAAGATCAAATATATCTCTAGTAAACTAATTAATAATAAGTTCCTTTATGTATATCCTTCCCCTTTGTTTTGTGGAACCAAATTACCCTGGTTCTCTTTATTTTGTGACAAGTTAATAAAGTTGAAGCCTATTCCTAGAAACACCATTAATGTCTGCTGGACATATTCGGAGCCATGATCATTTAAGCTCAACACAGATGGCTGATCACTTAGCAGTCGGGAAAGCTTTTTTTTTTTTTAAAAAAAAAAGAAAAAAAAAAGCTATTTTCAGCAGCTACCAATTGGAGCAAAGGGTCCTTTTCATCTGGACAAAAGCCAAATGCCATCTTTAAACTCAAATATGATAAGGCAAATTTCTTTGTTAGTTAGTCGGATATTACATTCTTATTTTGCTGAGGGAAGGCATCTAGAGTAACTCCTTCCCATGATAAAGACTTCATCCTTGTTTCCTAATCTGAGGTATGGCCAAGCCCTCCTCTTGTATACTATTTTAAGATATATAACATCCCCATCCAATCTGGGAAAACATGACAAAAAGAAAATATAAGCATATCATCAGATCCTTTGAATTAATAACATGAATTGAAGCTTATCAACTTGAGTTTCTGCATCTTAGCTCGATTATATTTTATTAGAATCACATTGAGGTAAGGTTTCAACATTGAATCTGAATGTTTTTATAACATGTTAACTTTCTTGTGCAATTATACAGATACCTTGATATACTTTACTTCTCTGACAACTTGCCATCTGTAAAATTGAAGTTCCTGATCACTTGATTTGCTAAGTTAATTGCATAGAACAACCTTTCTGGGAATACCCCCTTAAAAATTGGCTCATTGATAGGAATCAGTGTTCTTAGAGCAATCCAGTGGTAAAGCCTATAGAAATATCAATCCTATTCAAGTAAGGCCGTCCACACAAAAATGTTTTTAGGACCTGCAACTATCTTAATTCTATTGGATCTAATGCTATCAATCAGGAGACTATTGATAGACTCTTATACTGATTCAATGCTAATCAAACTAAAACCAATGAGTCATTCAATTAATTACCTCTTTCTTCACAATACTTTCAACTTTAATCTTTGGCAATTAAAAACCAACAACTACACATCAAAAATTGGGCGGGTACCCTAAAGGAAGTCTTCATTAAACAGGATAATAAGACTTGAGAGCATAACAACAACAAAAACATACCTCGTGTATTCCCACAAGTGGGGTTTGGGGGAATTGAGAGCATCGACATAAGGAAAAACACCAGTTTCTAACTGTCGAAGTAACAATTTAGATTGCATCTACGAACATCTTACCAAAACAATGGAATCATCAAGCGCAGTGGTTTAAGCCAACAAACTATTCCATAGGAAGCGCTTGTGATCATCTCAAAAGAAATATACATGCTACAACTACAAGTAATAACTTTAAGCACAATTGTACCAGTATGAACCAGCAGATTAAGTATCAAATCACTACTCTTAAGAAAAATTCAATGGGACTATGGGAGAACTTAAGTTCAAAGTTCTCAATTATCAAGAATCTATCCCTAAAATTATAGTAAACTTTATAAATGAATAAATGCATTCAATTTGAACTAGAATAAACTACATTACCAATCTAATAGAAAATAAATTGCCTCCCTCTCCGTAAGGGTCGCCAGTTCACCACTTCTGAGTTCCACAGCCGAGCCAAATTTGTAGGCTCTTACTTCGTATAATTGAGTGTGCCAAGGCTTTCTTCCATGAGAAGTAGAATGACTCGAATTCTTCATATACGTTAAACGGTCCATGAAGCATGTAATCACTTCAATAGTACTAGAGAAAAAGTTGAGTCTCCTAGGATGACAACTCCATATCAAAGCATCCACAAAACTTGGGCACTCCACAGGTGAACTTTTAAGCCATACAGTTAAAACGTCCACTTGAGAGGTAGCAACACTATAGTGCACTTGCAAATCTTTCATGTTGATCTCATTGCATTTGTCAAAATAAAGGGAAAGATGAGACCAAGAGGTCAAGTTTGATAGGAATTTCCTCAACTTACAAAACCATGCAGCATTTAAATCATTGTGCCCATAGCAACTAAGATTTGTTCGCAAGTTCTTCAATTGACCAGACTCTTTTGCAATTTTAAGCTCAGGAATTGTACTACCCATATACTCAAGTGATACCAAATTTGAAGCATCAATCTCCCCTATGTCCTTACAAAACTGAATCCCCAAGACCTTTAGCGATTGACTCCCGCAAATGTTAAACCTTTCCAACTCTCCACAAACGTTATCTATTAACAAACTCTCAAGGAATTGGGATGTAGAAATAAGGTGCTCTAGAAATCCTTCAGATATCGTCATATGTGATAGCTTTAAAGATTTTAGATTCTGACATTCAACAATATCCAATACTATGAATTCTTTCCAAGACCCAGAATAAGACAGGTGTTCTAGAGTTGGTGCTTGAATTTTAACACTCTTGTTATGACTGCCGCTTGATAAAATAGAAACTGACTTGATATTTTGAAGATTCCGCAGCTCAATATTTGTCAATAAACGACAATACATAATGATGACATCGACAATCAAGGGACAATAATTAAGCAGAGTCTGAAGCACGTTATTGTCTAAACGAACATCAGTTAGAGAAATCTTTCTCAAAGACTGGCAGTTCGCCACTTGACTAGTAGATAACGAAAGATTCATCAAATCACAACCCGTTAGAACCAATTCTCTTAAAGATTCTGACACCAAGAATGTGGAAATAGGGAAGGGGTATGAGGGGACAGAAACCGCACATACCAGATATTTTACACCATTCTGAAGAGCAATGTCAAGGCACTTATCTATCCAAGGGAAAGCAAGAGGATGATGATAAGCAGAGGTTGAAACTGATAGCTCAAACTTTTCTATAGGGATTTTTCTTTCCCTATATCTCTCCATGATTTTGTCCACTATTTTTCTATTATTATTGCCTTTGCCATACCCAACTTTGACTTTCAGGTTGGGATTGGTGAACCAGGCTTGTAACCATTTTTTGGACAGTATGCTCGTCTGGGCTGCTGCTTCAAAACTAAGGTACGACAATATTTTGTGAATGTTGCATTCAGGCAATTTGTCCATGGTCGTGGCTTGTGAGTTGTGATACACATCCTGTGTGAATAGATTTATAGAATGCAAATTTAATTTGTAACAAGTCACAATCCAACAAGGAGAGAACTGGCTAGACGAAACCTTTTCCTAGGCAGAAACAGCTCACCTCTGATAAAAGAGATATAATCCTAGTCGATATATGTATTTTGTACGTTACACTTTTCTTGTTTTTTTCCAGGTCAATTTATTGAATATCTTAATTAAGAAAATTGTGGATTTTAAAATTACTTTTTAGTTTTATATTTGGAGAAATATTATTTTTTATGCATTTATTCCGTATTAGGATAAAGAATTTATTAACTTATAACTAACTTAAACTAAAGAAGAAGCTTAAACTATCTCTTCTTTTTTTTTCATCTAAAGAAAAAAAGTTATATTGGTTGGTTTACATGTTTTTACGTCACTTACTAGTCTCTACGAACGTGTTGTTGCACTTTATTTCGTGTCAACCATGAGAAAATGTTAGATTAAGTTATTTGTAATCAGAATCATTTTCTTATGAAGTAGGTAAATATTATTAGTTCATACTAATAATCCTTTAAAATGATTTTTTTGAGTCTGGTGTAGTCTTTTGAAGTACTACTTTTCATCTATTTTTTGTGCAATTTTTTATGTTATGATTTTTTGTCTGCTTTTGTAGTATGGTGTAGTTATTTTAAGATGCAATTTATGCTACTTTTTATCTATTCTTAGTTTGTGATACAATTTTTTGGCATTGCAAATTTAAAAAAAAAAAAAAAAAACTTTTTTCAATTATTTTTTTCAACATAATAAATATATATTCAACCTTTGTTAAAAATAACTAGAAAAAGAAAAAGAAAAACTTTATTGTTTAGTGTTATTGTGTATAGGTGAGATTTTTATGGTATTAGAACTTTGAATTCCATTATAACAAAACTATATTATTAGTTGACTTTAAAGACTTTAAATACTATAATCTATCTGTCTATCTATATCTATACTACATTAAAAGCATGAACTCCTTAACCTGAATGTTAAATTATGAAAGTACCCTTTTTTATTAACTTAATTACCTATTTAATAAAAAAACTAACGAGAAGACAACGATTGGTAAAATAAAATAAAAAAACCTAACACAGAAGCCAACCGTTGATACTGTTAAAAAACGCCCATGACAACTGCGAAGTATGGGGATTAAAAAGGCGCCTTTCTTTTGCACTTTCTCGCATAATCGTTGTTATACTGAATGTTCACAGCGTGATGAATTATTTGTTATACTGAATGTTCACAGCGTGATGAATTATTGGGATTCATTGTAATGAGAAGCCAATTACAAATTTCTTTTCGGATTGATGCTTATTGACATTACTGGTTTGTTAGTATGTTAAGATGCCATCATGATTAAAAGTTTATCCATACAAGAATTGGTTTGTCCTTCAATTCATCACAAGCCTAATAAGTGTAACGAATGGAGATATAGGCTAAGTTTTATTATTTATAGTTTGACCCCGTAGTTTTACTGCTACAGTTATGGGGTAATTGAGAACTTTTCTTATTTACATATTAGTCCTAGCGTAATAACATTTTTATTGTAGTCCTTAGCTTTCCTTTATATCATGTATTAAGGCTTTGTTCTTGAATGAAAATCTGAACTTTATATTTTATTCCTTCTTCTCTTTCTTTGTTTTCTTACTTTTTCTCCTTTCATGACGATTCCAACGTGGGAATCGTTACAAATGGTATCAGTGCTGACGATTCTCGGTCCCAATTCTGTGACCATGTTCAACCAAGGTTACTATCAACCACCGCAAGTCTTGGCTACCGCAGCCATGGCTGATTTCCCTTTCTATGGTTCATCAAATTCATATGTTTACGAGTATTACCATGAGCATTCACATCCTTACTCGTATCAGGTTCCATGTGTTTATCAGGTTGACAACACCAATCCGGGTTTTTATTTGGTTCAATTTGGTGATGGTTCAGTGGTTTCGATGAGTGCCTCGGCATTAGACAACTTGTTAAAGTCTAGCAATGGCAATTTTGAGACCCACGAAGCAATTCCACGGAAGGTGATTTCAGTTCGTTTTCATTCTGTGATGGATTCATTTGGTTCTGTTTCTTTTGAAATCCTAGCCCCCAAATCAGAGAACTCTGACCTCACAACATTTTCTCTATCCTCTCGTTACTCTAAGCACAAAAGAGGTGCCACTGGTGGCAAGAAAAAATCTTGGAGGAAGAAGCACAACTATGAGCTTGGTCGAAAACTTGCTACTGCCAAGCTTTCAAGAAAACATAGGGCCTGGCGAGTTCATAGACAAGTTAGCAATGGTGAATGGGAGACTAAGTTTTCTCTTGGCAGGGAAATACTGAAAGAGGACCAGCATTTGGTTGTGGGAGGAAATAGCGAAATCGACGTTCAGTTGTTCTATAAAATATGTCAGAGGGAGAAAATCTGTGTGACGGATGAACAAGGGGATGATAGTTCTGGGAATGAATCGATGAAGATCGAAGAATATTTTGAAATCAAAGGAGATGAGCCTCTAAAGGACTGGGACAATGTGGTACCAGTTGAGACCGAAAATGAAGCTAACGAATACCAAGTGCTTGACTAAATTCTCCAAATGTATGGAATTAATGTGACGGGTTTGAAATGGGATGATAGTGGAGGAGATGAGCCTCTAAAAATTGAAGATAGCCATGAGGATAAGTCTGAAATTAATGAGGTCCAAATGTTCGACAAAAATCTAAGAAGCACAAAGCTAAAATGGAAAATGACAAACAGTCATTGTTGGATGCAGAAGCATCATCCAAAGTTGAAGATGAAGATGCGAAAATTCCACAAAACAGTGGACGCCTGGCGCTCGATAAATGTCTTCCAAGTTATGAAACTATTTTTCCAGTTACATCGGTACTGGTTGCTGAAAATTTTGAGGAATACCAATGCAAACTCAAGGAGAAGATCTCTGTGGTAACTAAACCTGGAGTATTTGAGCAGTCAGGAAAAAATAGTATCAAAGTTTTTACTCACTCCCTGGATGAGAATTTTGCAGCTGAAGAGCCAAAGCCTGTGGATATCATTGTTGGTGAGGGAAGTGATGGAAAACTAGATGTTGGTGTTTGGTACAACTTTGCCCACACGTATGTAAAGAGTGTGATGGGTGGATCTAGGAAGGATTTGAGAAAGGTTTTTGATATGATTTGGTATTTGGTGCATCAATCTTTGTTCACCAGTAGCTTCATTAATGGTTCCTATGCTCTTGGCATTCAATCGACTTCTGAATCTCTAACAGTGTTTCTTATCTTGGATCTTTTGTGTCCATTAGCTACTTCAAAACCTCTAGTATCCACCGGCGGACTTGCTCCATACAATGAATGGAAAACTATTGTGGGGAGCAATATAAGGTTAGGTTGACTGATATGAGGGGTGTTGACGAGGTGCAAAGTGAACTGGAACTTTCTTTCCGTGATCTACGAGACCCCAAGTGTTACACTCGAGTTAGTGACCAGGTTCCAAGTGGAGTTTTATTTTCTGATTTTCTTAAAATTAGAGCTCGAAGAGTGATAATCTATTTTGAAGGGATGAGAAAAAGAAATGTAATTTCAGGTGTTGATCACTGTGTTATGTGGTTTCATCATAATCTTGGCTTAGATGCTTGGATTTTACTTGATATTGGACTGGGAGAAAACATGAGTCATTTGCCAAGAGTTTCTGGAAACAAAGAAAAATTTCGACTAGAAATGATCTTGATGTATCTCTGTGGTGCTTCCAAATCATTTTCTCATTTCAAGTTGGAGTACTCATATATTTCATTCCTTCTACCTAGCACTCTCCGGCAAGATCAATCTGGTAACTTCTTCTACCTTCCTCATATCCCTATGCAAAGAAAAGCTAGTCCCATTGAGTTTCCCATGCTTGCAAATGAGCTAGTTCCGATGATCCATCACGTTTATTTGGTCTTCTACATTAACAATGTGATTATGTTGCTCCTGTCATTTCCTTCCCCTCAGAATATGATTGGTTTTGAAATTCATATTGGTGTGAATTTTCCATTTAATTTGTATGAAGAAAGAGTAGAAACAGCAGGGAAGACTAGCAAGATAACATTTCTTGGTTTATTTATGACTGGTAGTCAGGCAAAAAGGATAGAACATGGCAAACACTTGCTTGAAGTAATGCAGAAACACGATGTTATACTGGCTGAAACCAAACAGGTGTCTTCATTTGTGCTTTGGACAGTAACTTTGTTTCTTTATTTGAAGTGTATCTTCATGGGGCTTGTAAATATCGATTGTGAAAATAGAGGCACATTTACCTTGTATTTCCTGATTCATAGTCATGCCAATGTTATTTCCTTGATCAATGACCAGTTAGCGGAAAGGAAACCATCATGCCGCAAGCATGATATGACTAGCTTTGGGAGGGCAAGTTATGATGCTATTCAAAATGACAGGGGTGCACCGACCAGTAGTTTTTCTATTAGAAATATTGCTTCAGGAAATATGGAACTAGATGTTGTTTGGAACATTTACAATGAGAGAAAATACGTTAAGAAAGTGCTACCAGCTCACTTCTTAAATGCAGGGTTCACAAGCTTGTTGTGGAGCTCCTCTGTGAAGTCATTAGAATTCTTTTAGAACCATGATCAATACATTTTTCGTGGCTACAGGTACGGTATGAGGGAAGCGTCATATTTTGATGTTAGTTGGGACGAAGTACAACCTGCAGATGTGTTGGTTTGTTCTGGTTTTAAAACAGGAGGGCAGCAGCATGTGCAAAGGGAGACAGCATTGGGAAGTCTTGGTGAGATGAACAAAAGCCTCTCTAGACTTAAGAGAAAACATATTGGAGTACTGCATTGTATAAAAACTCAATTAGATGGCGAAGGGAATCATCATTGCGTTCAATGGCTTATCAAGGAGTTGACTGTTTGGATTTGGATGCTAGTTACGAAAGTTAAGGATTATTTCTTTTTGAAGATTGATACATCAGCAAATAAGTGGAAGTATCTCTTGACTCTGACTGGTGGCTCGGACTCCTCTAGTTTCAAATAATATCCCAACCTTGAGGACAAGGTTATTTATAAAGGGTATGGAAGGTAACGAATGGAGATATTGGCTAAGTTTTATTATTTATAGTTTGACCCTTCTTATCATGTACTAAGGCTTTGTAAGAACTATCTTGAATGAAAATCTGAACTTTATATTTTATTCCTTCTTCTCTTTCTATGTTTTCTTACTTTTTCTCCTTTCATGATGGTTCCAACGTGGGAATCGTTACAATAAGGCACTGGTTTTGATTACTAAGGGAGGGGAAGAAATCATGGACAAGTATGATGAATTTTGATTAATTAATGGTCAAAGCAATGTGCGCAGCCAGATTGTTAGTTCTTGCCATGGAAGAAAAATATTTACAAAAGGTATTACTTCGACAATCTTCATAGTTTATGGATTGAAATTATACTAATTGCCCGTTTGGCGATGAGTAATATTCACTTTTTTCTGGAATATTATTCCGTAAAATCGTTTGGACATAAAATTGTCACAATTTTTTAAAATTCGAAAAACTTCAAAAAGTTATTTTCACAATTTTCGCTCCAAAACACACATAAAAATTTAAAAACAACTCCAATTTTTATTCATGTCCAATCACAACTCCAATTTCAAAATACCATTTTGAACTTGAAAACAGATAGTACTACTTTTCCAAATTTCACAATTCTTGTGTCCCAACGCCCACTAATTTTCTTCTCTGATCTGGCCTCTCGCTCGGTCTTTTGATTACCAAATTTATTCTTTATTTTTAATCTTTAATTTGTTGGTTTTATCTGATTTCACAAATCGGATAGTGTCAATAGTTTGCATGTTCTTGGGGATTTCCTGTACAGATTAAATACTTCATTTATCCCGTGCAATTGTGCTTTCCTATATAAATTTTTACATGTCACTTCTGCCAAGTCATACGCCATTACCTACCGAGACATATTTTCCTTCTATCTAAACATATTTACAATTATTCTGTTTTCTAGCTAGACCATCTTTGAGGACAGCTTACTGCAGCATCATGTTGCTCTTCGTCAATCTTGATGCTGTGACAAATATTGTTTCTATTACTTCGGCTGGTCAATACTCTTTGAAGGCCTGTCGTGGCAACATCTAGCTTGAAACATTTGTTCACATTTGATTTTATTTGCTCCTAATCGATCATTAAGCAAAGGTTTACATTCTGAAATTATCATTTCTTCTTTTATATTGTGTAGTGCTTCGAAGTTTTTATTTATGG
Source organism: Lycium ferocissimum (assembly GCF_029784015.1). Lineage (NCBI taxonomy): Eukaryota > Viridiplantae > Streptophyta > Magnoliopsida > Solanales > Solanaceae > Lycium > Lycium ferocissimum. The sequence continues at coordinate 56,663,773 of NC_081353.1, read as the reverse complement.
AGCACTACACTCATCTTGGGACAAGCGAGGAAGCTGGAAGCGTCTCTATTGGTGTTGGGAACTTTGACATGTATTGTTGATATTGTTATGTATTATTATTTTTAACAGAAGAAAAAGAGGTCAGTCCTTTACTTTCTATCAGAATTAAGTCCAAAAATGTCAAAGTAATGCTCATTTGTTGTATGCTATCCTTATTCCATAATTTTAGTCTATTGGGAGGTGGGATATCTTATTATACTTTTTGTAGTATAGTCATAAAGTTAGTTATTTATACATCTGTTAAATGAACTGACAATCATAGGGAAAAAAGTGGTAAGATCGGTGTTGGTCATGGATAGGCAGTATGAAACTTTTTTATTTATCTTGGATCTTTTTATTTATCGAAGTAGGTAAACTAAGGATGAAGTAAGACAGTGCATACTATACATTGACCAAAGATGGTGCGTAGGATTTTTTCTTGAGCTTGAGTTTCAAAGTGTCAAAAATAAAATCACCATGCTTCAGGTATTCCACACTTTAGTTATAAAGAAGTCATGATATTCCTCTTGCAAAATTACTACAAGAGAATAGACGTCATAAATAATAGTAGAGCTGGCTTTTATATTGTAACATGGAAGATGTTGATTACAAAGGGAGGTGAATCACATGTATCTAATTAAATTTGACTGTTCACTTTGTAGGTTTAGACGATATCCAATTATCTTGATCTCGACAAACAAGTCACCATACCACTAGTGGCGGATTCAGGATTTTCATTCAGGGTGTTCGGAAAAAAAAAAAAAAAAAGAAGCTAAATATAATTTATTCAGGGTGTTCAAAAGTTAATATATGCACATAAACACAGAAAATTTATCCTATATATACACTGTAATTTTTTGCCGAGGGTGTTCGGACACCCTCGACAACATGTAGATCCGCCCCTGCATACGATGGTCCACATTGATCATCTTGGCCTCGACAAACAAATCACCCTACAATTGATCACATTTACAGATCTTATACTTTATTTATTCATGTATAATTATATACTCAAACTTATAATTAAACTTTACAAAATCATGTATTATATGACGCGATATACACGTGCGCTTATACACGTGCAGCGCACGTGTTGAGAAACTAGTTATTATAAAAGCATGAATATAAATATTGGTTGACCAAAATAGCCTTTAAATATTGAACGACCTTTATACTTATGTTATTATTTGAATTGATAATTCCTTTTCGTATAAAATTGTAATATTAACAACTTTGACTTCAAGTAAAATTGCACCTCCAATGATGGAAGAGTCCATGTCCTTCACGGAAACTTTTTGCTAAATGAGTCTCAATTTAAATAGGGTAGTTTCTAGCTACTTTTGATTAAAAGAACTTCCGCAACATTGCGTATGTAGAAGAAGCAAAACAGAGAATTGGGTTAGCATTATTTTGTGTATCATTCCATTTACTTGAACTTTTGCAATAATATTAAGAGAGAACTAAGAATAGAGTAATTGATATTTGATTCTTTTTATTTTGTTGATTCAATACAAATCCTTTTTGCAGTAGCTAGCTATACAGTTTGATGCTCTTCAAAAACTGTGGATGATCGATTGGTGGATTAAATTATCTGTCATTGTATTTATTTGATTTGCAAACTACATCAATGAATTGTTTCATTACAATTACTAAGTATCTTTAATTTGTTCTGTCTTTGCAATTTAATATTTTATTTGAAAAAGGGAAAATGCATAAAAACACCTTCAAACTTGTCCCAAATTACCAGTAACACACTTATACTTTTCGGTGGTCCTATGACCCCCCTGAACTATTTTAAACTGAAATATTGACACCATTAAAACGTCATCCCCAAATATTTGTTGCAATGTACTAAACGGTCCTATTTTCTCTAGTAGTACCTTTTTATTTTTCTTTGTTTCCCTATCTTTCATAATTTATTTATTTTTCGTCCTTTTCTAGTTATCATTTCATTACGAACAACAGGGTTATTATCAAGAAGATTTCCATTACAATTTTGAGGATCTTTCAAAAATTGAACCATGAAAATCGGAAGTTATTTAATTTCATGTAACTTTCTTTGAATATTGAATTTTGCTCTGAATCTTTACCTGTAGGTAGATCAAGAGGTGGAGAATCAGTTCCAAGTGTTGAATCAACACGAATTAGCCCAAAATTGGAGAGGGAAATAATTCTTTGTGCCAAACGCAGCTGCCCAGGCGATTCCTACAATGATCGCAGATTGCTTTTTTAAATTCATGGCTGCTTGGACTGAATTTGTGGATTGTGATTCCTGGAGTTTGTGCACAATTCTATTGCGCTTCAAATGGTTGTGGCCCGGTGGTTCAATTCCACCAGACGGTGGCATGGTGGTCAGATCGCCACTGGTGGGCTGCTTGTTGCCCTTTGGTGGGAGAAGATGAATTTTTTTTTAAAAAAAAAAATTAACTAGTGGGACCATGACTAAGTTGCAGAGATGTAAGAGAGGGAAGGGGCTACATAGAGAGAGAGAGAGAGAGAGAGAGAGAGAGAGAGAGAGAGAGAGAGAGAGCATGATTAAAGCTAATCAAATTTAATTAATTGTATAGTTTCCAAATAAGAAATGACACTTGTCAAATTAGTTTTTTTCTTATTTATCTTTTTGCCTGTCACTTGCTCACAAGAGAGTGAGCACACTTGTTGTGCCACATCATCATTTATGGTGTCAATATTTCAGTTTAAAATAGTTCAGGGGGTCATAGGACCCCCACAAAGTATAGGTGTGTTAGTGGTAATTCGAGACAAGTTTGAGGGTGTTTTTATGCATTTTCCCTTTGAAAAACTATATCTATGTATCCGGTGTAATTGTTTTCTCGGTATGAAGCCATAACTTGCTCATAGGAATAGCTTGACATAGAGTGAACTCGTGGACATGTAAGGACATGCATTCAAGTCTAACGTCCAAAAGAACCGAAAAATGTTAAAAGCGAAAAAATATCACATAAATTGAAACAAGAAAGTAACATTTTGAAGTCGAGTAATAATATAATTTTGTTAATTTGTGATGGAGTGTGAGGTTTAAATGCCACAACCTATTACAATGAAATTACGTCATGGAGAATTCACCTTAGACCATAAACTAAGGCTACAATGATAGAATATGTATCAAACTCCACAATTCAAAGCCGGTTTGGCTAAACTTTCAAAATCAGCTTATTTTGAAAAGTGTTTTACAAAAAACGAATTTTGGTGAGAAACAGTTTGTTTTTGCCGCCAATTGAAAAACTTTTTGAGTTTTGAGAAACAATGTTGGGCCAAACCTCTAAAAGTGCTTCTAAGTGTATATTAAATTCATATTTTCATTAAAAGGAGTGACATTTCTAATCGTAAAGGACAATAATTGAGGTCCAGTAAATGGAAGGAGGGCCATTTTTAACCAAGGCAAAAACTAACGTTAAAGACAATAGACGTCCAATAGGTGGAAATAGGCGCACATTTAAACCATTATCAATACATTAGGGGAATTTTTGATCCTTTTCCATTTCATGTTTAAAGGCAAATGTACATAGGTTAAGAGCGTGTGAAATGTTGATTCAATAATATTGATCGATTTTTATTCACTTCAAAATTATATTATTTTTGTAAGAAAATTGTTTTGTCTTTTGGATAAAATTGCAATACTTGATAATTATTTTCAGAATATATATATAGAGAGAAATATTGCACGTGTTGGCTTTATGGTCACTTAATCCCTACTATTGCATTATCTTAGTCGTAACATGTTTTCGATATGGAAAAAGAAAAAAAGATAAATACCGAGAACATAATTCAAAGAAGTATTAAGTAGATACAATCCTATAACTCTAGTAATATTTGTAACTCATACAATAAATACATATAATTACAAAATTATTAGCTAAAAATTATGCTATGATTGAGATTGGTGGAATAACGTGCAATCACTACTGGAAATTAGGGCTATGGCAACGCCTTCCTCTGCAACGGTTATACAACCGTTCTTTTTGCCGTAACCGAGGTAAATCGCAGTTATACCCGTTGCACAAGACAAGAATGCTATAGCTACACTTTAGCGTCTAAACCGTTGCAATTGTATCTAAACCGTCACCATACATGTCCCTAATGGGACGATTTTCTTTAACCGTTGCAATAGTTGTAATATGGCAACGATTTTGTTTCTATTGCACCCCGCTTTTAAATTCCCTCCCAAATTTTCCTTATTTTCACCGTAGCCCGCCTAATAGAGAGACCACATTATTTTTCCTTTTTAGCCAAAAATCGTAAAATCGTATTGAACCAAATTAAACACTCTCTCTCTCTCTCTACTAAATTCATCACCCACCTCACTCTATCTCTCTCTACAAATTTCTACTTCACTTTGCACCCTAATTATCAATGCTCTCTTGAATCTCGTAGCAGGGTTACTAATTCCAAGTTATCTTCTCTATTCTCTCATCTCTTTTTTTTGGATTTATTTTGCATGTTCTTCCAATTCTAAAATAAAATCATTTGTGGTATGGGTTTTGATTTTTTTTTTTTTTTGAATAAGTATGGGCTCTGATTTCTTGATATTCCTTTTTTTTTTGTCTCAATATTTTTACAATATCTGCTTGCTTATTTTGTTGTTGTAAGAATTGGGTGGAATTACTTCGATTTAGTAAATATCTAGCGGAAAGGTTTGGGCTTTCCGTTTTCAAAGTTAATGCCGTGTCTAATGTTGGATTGTTCGATTTTGTTGTATAAAATGAGCTTGTGAGACACGATTATTTCTCTCAAGAATCTAACGAAATTAGGTTTTCTTTGCTCTTGGAATTTCCTTTCTTTTGCTTCTCATTTGTGTTTGTTTATTCTTGTTCTAAACTCGTTGTCCATGGTGAAAGCTTGAAGCATTGTCAACTCTCAAACGCCTCAATTCGTTGCTCGTCGAAAGGTAATTTCAATAATATTTTGTAGCTCTTACAATTCGTTTGATATTGAATTTTATATTGGTTTCGTTGGTAATTGAATTTTATCTTTTGGTTGTTATTTAAAGTCCCATTTTCATCTTCTTAGTTTTCGGTTGGCAAGTTCGTTTTCCAATAACCTTCGACTTTTAGCTAGTTCTCATTTATGGGATGAGGAAATATAGATGGAGGCCCTATATGGCTAGACATGCTTGAATTATGAGGAATTAATTTTGTGAATTTGAGAGAGGTGTGGATCACTAGAATGCACTCGACTTTTGACTAAAAAAGCATTTTCGATTATAATGAAAAGCTTGTTTATAAATACTCTAAAATCGATTAAAATTGGAATTTAAGGATGGTAGCCCTAAGTTTTGATTAATCTGCAGCTTCCTTCCTTTGTTTGGTAAATGATAAAAATTTTGCCCCATAGGCAAAACTAAATTATGCCTTGAGGAAAAGTTATGCCCTCCCAGATAACTTTTTTAGTTTTTCCTTAAGGAAGTTATCTTAGGAGGGCGGACTTTGCCTTGAGACTTTTTTTTTTTTTTTTTTTTTTAACTTTTCAAGGCACACTTTTAGTTAAGGCATACTTTTGGTTATACCTTAATTAAAGTACGCATAAGGCATAATTCCTTAAGGAAAAGTTTTGCCCAATAAGGCAAAACTAAATTATGCCTTGAGGAAAAAGTTATGCCCTCCCAAGATAACTTTAGTTTTTCCTTAAGGAAGTTATGCCGGAGGGGCGGACTTTGCCTTGAGATGAAAGCTAGTCAAATTTAACTCAAGTAAATTGATATCGGGATTTTGAAGTTTGATGGAATTTGGACACACTATGTCGATTAATGTCTTCCAAATGCAACCTTGGAAGTAGCCATGGAGTCGAATACGGAAAACACAAGTTCATTTCAGTTGCTTGTTTTCCATGGTTGGTAGACAAGGAAGCATGCCTCGTACAAGACAAACTTCGAGGAGAAGGGGCCTTGCTATTTGTAGCGATTGCTATTTCTATTGAAATGAAATAGAAGGTAAAAATCATCTATTTTTCTACTCATGTGATGTATTTGGCCAATCCCAAATAGTTTTTCCATTAACGTAATAGCCCTTGAATAATTGGAATGCCGTAGTAGTAGCTTAATTATATAAAAGTAGATCACGTGTTATTTGCTTGTGCTTTCACTCTATGTGGAACATATAGTCGGCTATCCTTGGCTTGTATAGTGAACTCCTTTTTATTTCCTTTTGCGAGATGTCCGAATCGATTCTTTGAATACTGCATTTTTGTTCTTGAAATAAACATTTGACTTCCTTGATGATACTTAATATAATTATAGATCTTAAAGGGTAAGTGCAATATTATTCAAGTAGATTTGGAGTTCCTTCCAAATTTAAGTGGACAAAGATGCGATTGACCACCGATTATTACTAGGGTGGAGGAAAAGTTATGCCTCCGCATAACTTTAGTTTTCCTTAAGGAAGTTATCGAGAGGGGCAGACTTTGCCTTGTGACTTTTTTTTTTTTTTTTTTAACTTTTCAAGGCACACACTTTTAGTTAAGGCATACTTTTGGTTATACCCAATTAAAAGTCGCCCCATAAGGCATAATTCTTGGAAAAGTTTTGCCAATAAGGCAAAACTAAATTATGCCTTGAGAAAAAGTTATGCCCCCCGCATAACTTTAGTTTTCCTTAAGGAAGTTATGGGAGGTGGGGTACTTTGCCTTGAGATGAAAGCTAGTCAAATTTAACTCAAGTAAATTGATATCGGGATTTTGAAGTTTGATGGAATTTGGACACACTACACGCCGATTAATGTCTTCCAAATGCAACCTTGGGAAGTAGCCATGGAGTCGAATACGTAAAACACAAGTTCATTTTCGATTGCTTGTTTTCCATGGTTGGTAGACAAGGAAGCATGCCTCGTACAAGACAAACTTGAGAGAAGAGGCCTTGCTTATTTGTAGCGTTGTTATTTCTATTGAAATGAAATAGAAGGTAACAATCATCTATTTTTCTACCGTGATGTGGTGCCAATCCCAAATAGTTTTTCCATTAACGTAATAGCCCTTGAATAATTGGAATGCCGTAGTAGTAGCTTAATTATATAAAAGTAGATCACGTGTTATTTGCTTGTGCTTTCACTCTATGTGGAACATATAGTCAGCTATCCTTGGCTTGTATAGTGAACTCCTTTTTATTTCCTTTGCGGTATATCCTAATAGCCATTGAATACGCATTTTTGTTCTTGAAATAAACATTTGACTTCCTTGATGATACTTAATATAATTATAGATCTTAAAGGGTAAGTGCAATATTCAAGTAGATTTGGAGTTCCTTCCAAATTTAAGGGACAAAGATGCGGATTCGATCCGATTATTACTAGGGTGGAGGAAAAGTTATGCCCCCTCGGCATAACTTTAGTTTTTCCTTAAGGAAGTTATGCGGAGGGGGCGACTTTGCCTTGAGACTTTTTTTTTTTTAACTTTTCAAGGCACACTTTTAGTTAAGGCATACTTTTGGTTATACCTTAATTAAAAGTCTGCCCCATAAGGCATAATTCCTTAAGGAAAAGTTTTGCCCAATAAGGCAAAACTAAATTATGCCTTGAGGAAAAGTTATGCCCCCTCCGGCATAACTTTAGTTTTTCCTTAAGGAAGTTATGCCGGAGAGGGCAGACTTTGCCTTGAGACAAAGTCTTTTATTTTTGAGGCCGTATCATTTATTTTTGATGCACTTTGCTATTGTTTGTGACCGAATTTCACTGGAGAATTAACTTGAATTCTGTGCATTGCCGGCTTTCATCAACCAAACCTTGCACCTTAGCACAGCATTGAGCCGCATTGTGTTCTACAACCAAGCCTTATTCATAGTGGCCTCTCGCACCTTGGACTTGAAAAAGAGGCTTCAACCCACCGCTAGTCTTACCAATATTATCACCGCTCGCATTCTTTTGAGCTCTCCCCGCTCGCTCGCACTCGATTGCTTATCGAAATTCTCATTCGGTGGTTTTGCCACTACAGCAATATTGAGCCATCACTGCCACCTTTTGTGCAACCGAATGAACTGGTGCATTAACCAACGATTCTTGAGTATTTCAGCGTATTTGTACCAATCGTACTTTATGAATTTCACTTTGTTGTTTCCCCGACACCTCTACCTTTTACATACGAGCATCGGAATCTTCTACAACATTTTGCCTACCGGTAGCATCATCGGCAATTTCTACTGCGATGCCTCATCCTCACCCCTCCTTTAATCCGCAAACTTTTTTTTAGTTTGCACAACATCAAAATTACTGCAAAGCAACATTTTTGCTGCATCTTTCCCTCTAGTTTTACATTGTTTTGTAAAGCCATCTTGTTTTTGCCTTTTGCTATTAGCAAAGATTAATTGCTTTTCCAACAATTGTTCTACACGGTCGTCATATTTTCCTGACCTTTGTCCGCTATACCATTTGCACCATGAGCCTTCCGAGGTTTGTTAGCACAACCATCAACATCTTTATTCTTTTTTATATTCAAAAATTGACGTAAATCACCTTCAAATTTGTCCCCATGCAATCGCTCAATATCACCTTGTTGAAAACCTCTCTTTTTCAACATCAATCACGACTATTTTCTTCATGCCCTTGGTGATGACAAAACTTACAATATGAGGCGTTGACATTATTTATTCTTTGTATTATGTGCGCGTGCATTTGAAGGGCAGTGACATTATTTATTCTCTTTTGTAGGTGTCGAAAATGAAGAAAGGGACGGAGACGATTGAAGACATTGATCTTACTTGAGAAGATCTTTTATGAAGATTTCTACATGTTCTAAGAATCTTTTTGCTATCGAACATTTTGAAACTTATCCTAAATCTTGAAATGTAAAACTTAATTATGCATTTTGGGTTGAACATTTTGCTTTTACGGGTATATATGTTGGATTAGGAATGTTGGATATTTTGGATTATGAAAAATTGTGTTTTACGGTTTATGTAATTTGTAATGTATTTTATTTATTTATATATAAATATATATATATATATATATCAATTTATAACTGGGCTACTATTTCGGACAAAAACCATGGCAATAATTTCGTTCCAAATAACAAATAAAAAAGACCGTTGCATTAGACAAAAACCGTTGCAATAAAGTAAAAGGCTGGTGCAATAACCTCTACGAAACCGTTGCAATAGCCTCAAAAGTCGTTGCTTAAAGGTCTATGGGGACGGTTAGAAACCGTTCCATACACACACAAAAACTCGTTGCATCGAAAAAGGAACAACTTGGTTGCTGCTGTAGATAATGATATAGCAACGGGTTTAACTAACCGTTGCACAAACCGTTGCCATAGATATATGGGCACGCGAGCGGATGGACGCATGATAAACCGTTGCTATAGATATATAGCAACGGTGCTCCTGTCTATAGCAACGGTTTTCTCGGCGTTGCCATAAGCCTATTTTCCAGTAGTGAATTGCACGTTCATAGAGACTAGTACTATATTAAAAGCACGATGGGCCTTAGAAATATTGATTGAACTTTTTGCCCTACATTAAAAGACTTTACAATAGAAAAAATTGTCATTTATTATTTTTCCCAAATTATTAATTATTATTTTAATTAAATAATGAGTAAACCAATTTGAAATTGGTTTAACGTCTAAGTCCACATGGACTACGGAACAGTTCTCATTATAAAATGAATTGGATTCTATTCTTTTCAATAAAATATTATGGAAAGATATACTATTTTCCTAACAAACATTAAATTGGCATCACAATTAGTACTTCTTACCAATTCTGCTTCATCTAAAATTCTTCACCGGCTATATTTATTAATAAACTATAAAGGTTACGGTGCCTACATGCTCGATAAAGCCGTAAAAGACCTAAGATCTAAGAGAAGATGACAACTACTTGCTTTTCCTTTCCCAGGTAATGTTAATCCATCTTTCTAATTTTGTCTGATGTTCTTGCTTCAGTTCACACTTCTGTTGCTACTTTTCTATTGTCCATCTTTGTTTTATTTTGATTGTATGTAATACCCTTCGTATCATCAGTTGCTTTACTTGGATAGTTCTCCCAAGGAAAATTATGAAGCCAGATCTTTTCTGTATTGCTTTGTCTTGCAAGTCAAGTCTCCTTTAACTTGCTTAATTTGTTTTGTCCTGTTTTAATTAATTCAGTTATAAAGATATATTCTAAAATCTTGACGTGAATTAAGATTAGTGAGACTCTAAAGCGAGTACGGAACATAGAAGCTGGAAAATAATAATTAACATGCATATCTATGAAAGATACATTCTAACATCGTGATTGTACGTTGCACATACCACTTATGTACTAATAAAATCCATCCACGATTTCAGATATTTTGTATGAGTTAAATTGTTCTTTTTATCTTTTAATACATTATATGTTTTCTCCATCTACCTTGGGTTTATTCTAATTTTTTTAGGCGCACATTAATCTGCATATGCTGTTAGTTTTGTCTTTTTTCCTCTCTTTTTAATGAACTATTTATTGTTCTTCCAAGCCAACTGTATACGGTAAAAATCGGATTAATGCTAGACCGGTGAGACCAGGGATCAAGGGAAGGAAGAAACAAGCACGAGCGTAAAGGCTTTCTTTTGGACCGGGGGTATTGCACCGGAAGTAGTTGATCAGAAGAAAGCGGAGGAAAATCGTTTAGTCCGATTTATCCGGAGCAAACTCCTCATCACAGCCAGTCCGGTTTCTCCATGGCCGAGTTGATCATAGCCGTTAGTCCGGTTTCTCCATGGTCGAGTTGATTGTGGCCGTTAGTCTTGTTTGGTTAGTTACGAAATGCCACGCGTCAAGACCGTTCTGCCACACTGTGCTGCCAACCGTACGGGTGTCAGACCGTACGGCCCAATCTTATCCTTTTAGGGTTTTCTTTATTCTAAAAGGGCTTTGTGTTGTAGGCAAGGCCCATAAGGCAAAACTATAAATAGGGGGCATTTCCCTACTTTTAAGGGTTAGCTTCTTGGAATCTAGCATTGTAATAACGAATCAAAAATATTATTTCTCTGTTTAGTCCGAATACGGAGTTATTGTTTGAGCTTACTTTTCTAGTATTACTATACTTATTCGTCCATAGCAACCTACATAACATTTATATCCAAGTTATTAACGCATATATTTATATCCTCGAACCATAGTGCACGAATCCATCTATATATATATATATATATATATATATATATATATATATATATATATATATATATATATATATATATATATATATATTCATCAAAAACCAAAATAGATTAAAGTTTTCCCACATATCTTATACCTCATACTACAAATTCAATTGATTACCCAAATTCGGGGTAAACGAGTTTGGAGCCCCGTCAGGGCTAGGATAATAATGGTCTTTTAATCTTTCTTCTCTCTCTCTCTTACCTGTTAAGTCTTAAAAATCGTTTGTTCATCTCCGTGACAACGGACCAAATGGCAAACGGTGGACAATGGTCATATCAACAACAATGAGATTGTGGCCGAAAATGAGAACTTGTGGGCTACGGGGGCTTACCCAGTCCATCCCATCGACCCCAAATTCCGTTGATTCGAGGGAGGGCCCCGTCGGCGAACACCGTGAACCAGGAGAATGCCGCTTTTTGCCGACGACCGATCCCTTAAATACTCACAATTCGTTACTTTATCCGGGCACAAGGCCGGAAAGTGCCGGACACCCCGGATGATATTAACTTATGTTTAATTTTTTGAAATGTTGCGGGGACGGGCGGCTATTGCCGGGCAAGGAGTCGCAATAGCCTCGGCTAAGCAAAAATGATGAAACGACCTCGGAGAGGACGAAAGGTGTTGCCGAGCCCAGAAGGGACGAAACACGGATGATTGAGAGTAATGGGTCCGGAGCTGGTTCATCGACCGAAGTTCTGAGAATGCTCGAAATATTGGCGAAGCGGGTAGACTCAATTGAGAAGAGGGTGGAAACATATAACTCTCGAGTGGACTAGATCCCGGGGGCTCCGCCTATTCTGAAAGGACCAGATTTGAAGAGGTACATTCAAAGGCCTTTTCCTCCGAGTGCGGCTCCGAAATTAATCCCGAAAAGGTTCAAAATGTCGGATATCCAGAAGTATAATGGCACAACGGATCCGCAAGAACACGTGACTTCATACACCTCGTGCCATAAAAGGCAATGACGTCGAAGAGGATGAAATCGAATCCGTGTTGTTAAAAAAATTTAGTAAACTTCCGAAGGGAGCAACGACTTGGTACGACCATGCAGGGAGCATTCAATTACTTCTTTCGAAATGCTTGCGAGATGCGTTCATAAAAACTCATGCCGTGCTAAGAAGGTGCGAGGCCGTGCGAGATATTTTCCGTATAGCCCAAAGAGATGATGAGTTATTACGTGAGTTTGTCAACCGTTCAAAGGGAACGGATGGAGCTCCCTCCGGTTCGGAGGAATGAGCTCTTGCGCAAGCTTTTACGAAAAGGCAATCCTCGAAGTTCGACGGCCCGTTCAAGCTAAAAGAAAACTTCGGGGAATACGGGTACGTGACACAGGCCGATGTTCATAACATGTATGAATCAAAGATCCGGGTAGAGGATGACCAACTTGAGCTCCCGGGACTTTGTAAATATGAGCAAAGGCTGCGACGCATCGAGAAAAAAATTACGAGCCAGAGTCAAGACCGTCGAGGGAAAGGTACAGGCCATACTCTCATTTAGAAAAGTCAAGCTTCAGGTCGGAAAAATCGAGGGTTGGACCCAGCCAATTCCCCAGCCGGGGTGATAAACGGACCGAGCGGCCATCGAACAGCCGCGGCGTGTTATTTAGGAGCGATGCAGGGAGCACGGCTACTAACAGAGACCCGCCGAGGGTATTGGAGTACAACTTCGGCATCAATACCTCGGGCTTCGTCTCGCCATAGACGAATCGCGAAGTAAGATGGCCGGGCCCCGGTTGAGATCAGATCCCGATCAACGGGACACGAACGTCATATGTGAGTACCACGGAACCCCCATGGGCACAAAACTGGGGGCGCCGCCAATTGAGAGAAGAGGTGGCTCGGTTGTTGAAAAATGGTCACCTTCGCGAATTACGAGCGAGCGAGCTAAAGATCATTACAAAGAAAGGGATTCAAACAAACGGGCTGAACCGGTGAAACCTCAGCATATAATCAACATGATAATCGGGGGTATGGATGCGCCTCCGGGCCTGGTGATGAAACGGACAAAGGTTTCCATTGTATGAGAGAAGCGCAGCCGGGATTATATGCCCAAAGGTTCCATCTCCTTCAGCAACGAGGATGCAGAAGGCATCATTCAACCGCATAATGATGCTTTGGTAATTTTTATTCTTATTTTTAAATCACAAGTCAAGCGTATTTTGATTGACCCAGGTCGCTCAGCCAATATCATCCGGTGGAGAGTGATCGAACAAATGAGGCTACTCGATCAAATTGTACCTGTGGCTCGAGTCTTTCAGTGGGTTTAATATGGCGAGTGAAACCATGAAGGGGGAGATCTTTTTGCCGGTCAACATTGACGACACCATTCAGCAGATGGTGTTCTATGTAATTGAAGGAGACATGAAGTATAATGCTTTGCTCGGCAGGCCGTGGATATATTGCATGAGGGCTGTTCCGTCGACATTACATCAGCTGCTAAAATTCCCAACGCCGGAGGGGCTAAAAACCATTCGAGGAGAACAACCCGCTGCAAGGAAGATGTTCGCGATCAAGGAAGCGTCGCTCATTCCCAAAAAACTGGATCTGAAAGAGGACGAGTCAATCGGTGGCAAGGACTCTAAATAGCAACTAAAGGGTACGGGTCCGACAGTGGAGCAGCAGGGGTCGGACCCGGGGTATGACGAGGATGATTTTGGTGTACGTAGATCTTTCGTCTTACCAGATGACTCGGATGCAACCAAGTCTACGGTGGAGGAACCGGAGCAAGTCGTCTTGTTCGAACATTCACTGCCGGACAGAAAGGTATAGCCGGGCACGGGCTAACCTCGGAGTTCGAGAGCAAATTGATTAAGTTTCGCAAGCTAATGGCGATTGCTTCGCATGGTCCCATATAGATATGACAGTATGCCACCGAGTAACAACTCACAAGCTCCGACCTCGACGGGAGATTTCCCCGGTGAGCGAGAAGAGAGCTATCGGGGAGTAATCAAGCACGCCTTCGTAAAGGATGAGTAACAAAGCTTTTAAAAATAGGCTCTATTCGGGAGGTAAAATGCCGGATTGGTGGCTAATGTAGTGTTGGTGCTTGAAAAAAGGTAATAAATTTAGAATGTGCGTTGATTATAAGAATTTAAACAAAGCATGCCCGAAGGATTCATTTTCGATGCCTCACATCGATAGAATGATCGATGCGACATCAGGGCATGAATTGTTGAGTTTTCTCGACGCTTACTCGGGTATAACCAAATCCGGATGCACTCAGAGGATCAAGAGAAAACGTCATTTATTACCCGGTACGGGACTTACTGTTATAATGTCATGCCCTTTGGATTAAAAAATACCGGTACAACTTACCAACGCCTGGTTAATGATATGTTCGAAGAACAGATAGGAAAAACAATGGAAGTTTATATTGATGACATGGTAGTCAAGTCCCTGGGAACAGAGGACCATTTAAAAGATCGGCAGGAAACTTTCGATGTACTCCGCAAATACAATATGAAGCTCAACCCGGAGAAATGCGCCTTCGGTGTCCCGTCGGGCAAGTTCTTGGGTTTCATGGTGTCTAACCAGGGAATTAAAATCAACCCGGACAAGATCAAAGCCATCGAGGACATTGAGGTGGTAAATAACGTCAAAGGAGTGCAGAGGCTCACCGGAAGGATAGCGGCGCTGAGTCGGTTCATATCGAGATCCTCGGACAAGAGTCACCATTTCTTCTTCTTATTAAGGAAGAAGAATGACTTCACTTGGACACCGGAATGCCAAAAGGCCCTACAGGAATTGAAAGGATACCTGTCCAGCCCGCCTCTGTTGCACACACCGAAGGCGGATGAGCAGCTTTTCCTCTACCTTGTCGTATCCGAAGTAGCGGTAAGTGGCGTTTTGGTCCGGGAAAAATTAGGTACGCAATTCCCTATATATTATGTGAGTAGAACTTTGGGGGATGCGGAGACCCATTACCCCCACCTTGAAAAATTGGCATTGGCATTGGTAAGTGCTTCTAGAAAGCTCAAACCTTACTTTCAATGTCATCCGATATGTGTAGTGACCACTTATCCTCTAAAGAACATCATACATAAATCGGAATTGTCAGGTAGATTAACTAAATGGGCCGTAGAGATTAGTGGATACGATATCGAATATAAGCCTCAGACGGCCATCAAGTCCCAAATCTTGGCTGATTTTGTGGCAGACTTCACCCCGGCTATGGTCCCCGAGGTTGAAAAAGAACTTCTGCTGACTTCGGGGAAAGCTTCGGGTATTTGGTCATTACACACGGACGGGGCCTCAAACCTCAAAGGTTCCGGGCTAGGAATCGTCCTTAAAACTCCCTCCGGGGATGCTATTCGACAATCCATTAGAACTATTAAATTGACTAAAAATGAAGCAGAGTATGAGGCTATGATTGCAGGTTTGGAATTAACTTGGAGCATGGGGGCCAAAATAGTCGAAGCAAAATGCGACTCTCTCTTGGTCATTAACCAGGTGAATGGCGTCTTCGAGGTCAAGGATGAACGGATGCAAAGGTATCTGAAAAAAATCCAAGTGATATTACACCGATTCGGCAGAATGGACCATGCAGTATGTACCCAGGGAGCAGAGCAGCGAGGCCGATGCATTGGCCAATTTGGGCTCTTCAGTCGAAGGGGAAGAAATTAACCCCGGCACCATGGTACAGTTAATAAACTCGACGATAGAAACCGGACATGTTGAAATAAACACGATGGGTCTAACATGGGATTGGCGCAACAATTACATCGACTACTTGCGAGATGGAAAGCTCCCGAGTGACTCAAAAGAATCTCGGTCACTAAGGACAAAAGCTGCACGGTTCTACTTAGTAGACGACCAATTGTATCGGCGATCTTTTTTTGGGCCCTTGGCCAAGTGTTTGGGTCCCGGAGAAATCGATTATGTGATGAGAGAGATACACGAGGGGACCTGCGACAATCACTCCGGTGCAGAAGCTTTAGTTCGAAAAATCATCAGGGTCGGTTATTACTGGAACCGAATGGAGGAAGATTCGAAGGATTTTGTCCGGAAATGCGATGGGTGTCAAAGACATGCCCCAATGATTCACCAACCGGGGGAGTTGCTACACTCGGTGATGTCACTTTGGCCCTTCATGAAGTGGGGAATGGACATTGTTGGTCCACTGCCATGGGCACCAGGTAAGGCCTGTTTTATTTTGTTTATGACTGACTATTTCTCTAAATGGGTTGAAGCGCAGGCTTTCGAAAAGATTAGAGAAAAGAAGGTTATTGACTTCATATGGGACCACATCATCTGTCGTTTCGGCATCCCGGCCGAGATAACTTGTGATAACGGCCCTCAATTCGTTGGCAGCAAAGTCAATGACTTCCTCGAAGGATTGAAAATCAAGAAAATTATATCAACCCCGTATCACCCAAGTGCAAACGGACAGGCAGAATCCACAAATAAAACAATAATTCAAAACCTAAGGAAAAGACTTGAAACATCGAAGCATCACTGGAGGGAGGTGCTCCCGGAGGTATTATGGGCTTATAGAACCACAAAAAAATCAAGCACGGGAGAAACACCTTTCTCGTTGGTACTAAAGATCGAAGCCCTCATCCCGCAGAAGTTGGTGAACTGAGTCTCCGGTTCAGATACGCCACCGGTGAATCAAACGAGGAGGCCATGGCCGTAAAACTCGACCTCACGGATGAACTTCGTGAAAATACGTCGGTCCGAATTGCAGCTCAGAGCAGAGAATGGAAAGGTACTACAACCGGAGGGTCAATTTTTGACATTTCTAAGGTGGGGACTTGGTGCTTCGGAAAGTTACTTTGAACACCAAAAATTCCAACGACGGTAAGTTGGTTCCGAACTGGGAAGGGCCATACAAGATAACCGGAATAACGGGTAAAGGGTCGTATGTCGGAATCCATGATTTGAGACAACTGACGGTTGCGCAATAACTAGAACATGGCGCATTTGAAGAGATACTACTGCCAAGGTATGGACACTTGCCCTTGTGCTATACTTTGCTCATCTTTCTTTCTCATAGGAATTCAAATACCGAATGAAGCTAGGTGTTAGGTCTGAAAACACGTGTTGCACTCTTTTCCTTAGTACAGTTTGTCCCAAAATGGGTTTTTTGACAAGGTTTTTAATGAGGCAACGAATACAACGTGTTACTTAATAAAAACAAAGTTAAGTGTCCAGAAACCCGGGGGTATACCCTACGAGTGGGACTGGATAGTGCTTACCCGATCATGCAGCTCGGATAAACACTAGGGGACTATTATACCCATATCGAGGCTTACCCCAAGAAACGTAAAAATGACGGCAACAACAAACGTAACGCCGTCGGATCCTCGAAATTTTGTTTCTCACCTCCGTCCAAAATCGGACCTTCTGTATTAGGTTTCGATGTAAGGACCAAACGATCAGAATGAATCGTGTCCACTTAGTATTTGCTACGGCAAAAACAGAAGGAAATGGACAAAATTCTCATATCATGTACGTACAAATACATGCAATACAAAGATTATTGAAAATTTGGATTATTGCATTTCGGATATGTCCTCTTGTTAAACACCTTACCCGGGTGATTACCGTCGAATTTCGGCATCGCTTTATTCATATAACCTATTCCGAGCACTACAGTCGAAATTCGACAAAGGCAACAAGGTCACATTGAACCAAGCCAAAATATTTAACATCCTCGAATGAGGACTGCTACATCAAAATTTTCTAAGGCTTGGATTCATGTGTCCCAATCTAATCCATGATAAATGAACTGGCGAAAAAATATCGGCTCTAAAATGCCTAATGTGATTCGGAGACGTCTGAATTCACAGAGCATAATTAAGTCTCATGGGTAAACCACTTGATCAAATTACACCGGACAAAGTGAAAAGCCGATAACGAGGCATAATCCGGCAAATTAGCTCCGGGCAAAAGTCATAATAAACACAGATAAAAGAATAAAGGAAATCAACAAGAAAAATGTGCATTCCATAGATGTGAGGTTTTTTACACACGAAATTCCTACGAAGTTAAAAAACAAAAAACAAGCCAAAAAAGGCAAAGTCAAAAAATAAAGGCTAAGTTCGGCCCACGATCTATCCGGCGCAACCGGAACCATAACGTTCGATCTGTCCGCTCGGAATCCTCTAATCGGTATCAAGGGCTCTCTTGGCTTCCTCCTCGGTCTTTTTGGCTTCAAGTATCAAGGCCAGAAGGTCCCCAAAACCTTGTTGAGCTTGCTCGAGGGCCACCCCAGGACTTCCACCGCTCATACTCCACTGCAATTGTGGTATGAGCCTCGGCAGCTTCCACATTCTTAAGGGCTTCCGCCAGGTCGGCCTCAGCCTGGGCCAATTTGTCAACCAATTCGGATCTCTCGACATCGAGGATTCTTTGAACTTGAGTAGCCGACTCAAGCTCGGCCTTCAGGAGGTCATTGGCCTCAGCTGTCTCCTCGAACTTGGTCTTGAGCTCGTCGCATATCCGGGCCCTATCCTCGGCTTTCTGCATGAATACCCTCAACTTGTCCTTGTCTCGGCATTCTGACATTCAAGCAATCAATGCCTCTCGGCCGTTCACGTCGGCTACCTTGGCCGAGTCAAGCTTTCCCCGAAGTCGAGATATAGTAGCCTCGAGTTCACCAAGATTTGAGGAGAAACGAGCATTATCTTGGCTAAGGCCGACCTTGTCCGCTTCAAGGAGCCGGTTCTTTTTTACCATCCCGGCCAGTTCATTCTTTAACCGAAGGTTTTCGGCCTTCGCCGCTTCGAGCTCGGGTCGAAGATTGGAAAGGGCAACTGCTCGGTTCAACTCATCCTCCTTCACTTGCAAAAGATACTGGAACTTCTCCGTTTCCCGACCCTGGGCGTCCAGCTGGCCTTTAAGGTCTTCAACCTCTTGCTGGGTACGGATGAAAGGCTCATTAACGAGCATCACGCTCTGTGAAAGAAATGAGACGTTAAAAACTTGGAAAATAAGAAGGAAAAATTCACATCGAGTTGGGGAAAGATAAGCTGATAAGCTTACTTGGTTGCCGGCGTGCATGCCCTCGTTAATAAGACTCTGCCAGGGGACCCCTATCATCTTCCGCTTATCCGTGTCCGAGACAAGGGGCCTCAGGTAGCTTGCAACTCCCACAGGACGTGATAAAAAACTGCAGTCCTCGGGGACGGTGATCATGGCCGATCTTGTCCTTCTAGGTTCGACACTTGGGGCCGGGAAGATACGTGTAAAGATATCTCTTGCACCGGTATCAGTGGACCGGCTAGTTGCCCTCATGACTCGAGGGATAGGGAAATGTCCAAAACCGGAAGCTTCCCCGGTAGCAGGAGGAGTATCCTGTTATACCTCGCATTCTGTACATTAGGATGTTCCGAGTTAATGGTGGAAAGTTAGGGACAAGGTTATAATTTTTTGTAGAATGTATAAGTTGCATGATCATTTTTTTTGTTGACATGGAGCATTAAGGATAAATTTGGAATAAGGAAAAACTAGAGGCTAAAGGTTGGAAAGAATTTTCATGAAGTGGCCAAAAAAAAAAAAAAAAAAAAAAAAAAAAGGGCCAAGGTGGCCGTGGGCCCCACCCTTGGTTGGCCAATATTTTCATGCCATGAAATGGCACATGTGTATATTTCATATTTGTAGGGAGTATAATTCATGCCCATGCAAGACCACAAGTCATCTTTGGTTAATTAATAAATTTCTAGAAAATTAGAGAAAAAGAAAAAAAAAAAAAAAAAAGAGAAAAGAAGCTCACATGACCGGCCATGTGCCATGAAATTATATATATATATGTATGATGACTAAATAAGACATAAGTCATCATTTTCACTCAAGGAAAATCAAGAAACTTGAGAGAAAAAAAGAAAGAAACAAGAGAGAGCTACACGGCCAAGGGTCGGCTCGAAAATTGCTCCTCAAATTTGATCATGAAAAATTATTTTCTCCTTGTCTCTCTACTAATTGGAAGGCCTCGTCAACGTGGAGAAGTTGTTGGAACAAGAAAACCGTTCGTTCTCAAGCGATTCTTCATTCTAGCGAGAAGAGGAATTGAAGGGAAAAGGTAAGGATTCCATCTTCTTTCATGTGTTGTGGGTGATTGGTACATGTTGTGATATGTGGAAATGAATGAAGTTCATAAAAATATGGTGTTGTGTGTGCTTGGCCGTGTATGTATAATGTTATGTAGGAGTGAAGAATTAATCTTATTTAGTGTTTTGGTTATTGTTGTTATGTATTCTATGATGGACATGAGGATTTAATGGTTCAATGGAAGTGGTAATCGTGTGTGGGCTGATTTAGAGGATAATGGGATGTTAAGGTAGTTTCTTGTGTTGATGATAATGATGTTGCTAACGTATGGAATTGTTGGTATAGTTTATGAATTCGGAAGAAAGAAACGTATTGTTGTTGTCCCTATGGAAATTGGTAGTTTCGGGTGAGGTGGTGTATGGTTTGGATTGTTTTGGAAATGTTGCGGTTTGCTTGAAATATTCTTAAATCATGTGTGAATGGTTGCGGATTAGTAGTCAAATATGCGAGCATTGATATTGAATTGATCGTATGTAGCTTATTTGAATATAATTGAAATGTTATCGAATTGTGTAGAAAGGAATTATTAATGTTAGAATGCGTTTTGAATCACTTATGGATATCGTTATTATGATTGTTGGTATGGTTGTTGTTGATATTGGCCGAGTTGAATTCTCGGGGGTGTTGGATTTATAGGGGAGATGCTGCCGGAATTTCTGTAAATAAGGTGTTAGTTTGGAATTGGATTCTCAAGTGTTATGACTAATGGTTGATGCCTAATGACGTTATTGTAGATCGTGAGGAGTCGAGACGTAAGTTCGGATTAGCTTAGGAGGCGGCTAAGGTATGTAAAGCTCACCCCTTCTTTCTTTGGCATGTTTTAGTTGAAAATAAGTTATGACACGAATTACGAGGTAACCCTATTCTGGTGATCGAGCATGTTTATAAATCTTATTGGCTTCTTGACATCCGTATTCTTAATGTGGTCAAATCATGGTCCGTATGTCACTCGTATAATTAAATTTCAAAAAGCGCACAAAGGTTTTGTTTTTCAAAAGAGTTTTGTTCCTAAACGGTTCGAAACTACGAACGTCCGTAACTTTCACAGAAAGTCTCGGATCGCTTCGATTTGTTCGTAGAAAGTTCGAAGTGAATAATGTTCGTAACTTTCCGAGGCGGACTCGGATTGATTTGACGTATGGCTACGATCTCTACGACACTTTGATATGCTTATGATATATGACATGTTCCGAATAACGTCCGAAAGATATTTGATATGGCTAAGGTCCGATTTTCAAATGACATTCCGTTTAGAATACTTCATTGAGTCCGTGAGTATGATTTTATGTGCATATGGTTTCTCTACTCTGCTCGTGCAAGCTCGATATGTCTTTCACCGAGTCCCGGCCGGTACGTATTCGTGCACATACCTTTGCATTGTTCACCGAGTCCCTCACTAGAGGTCGGCACGACCGAGTCCCGAAAGGGCCGGTACGGTATATCTTCGATATGATTATTCACCGAGTCCCGAAAGAGGCGGGTACGACCGAGTCCCGAAAGGACTGGCACGGTATATGATGCTATGATTATTTACCGAGTCCGCTTGCTAGCGGGGTCGGGACCGCTATTCATCGAGTCCCTCACTGTAGGTCGGGTACGTGTACATGTATATATGTATATGGACATGCATACATGATTGTGACATGAATTTGCTCACCGAGTCCCTCACTAGAGGGCCGGGTACGGTATGTATGTACGATGATATGATGACATGATTATGATATGATGTTACTTACCGAGTCCCTCACTAGAGGGCCGGGACACGCTATATGTGTTTTTACAATGATTTTATGATTTTGATATGCATGATAAACGTTTCCGAAGGCAAGTCTTATGATTTTCTGTACTCTTTACGCCTGTATGATCCCGCTTACTACATTTCATGCTTTACATACTCGGTACATATTCCGTGCGACCCCCTTTCTTCGGGGCCGCGTTTCGTGCCGCGCGGTACACCCGGGTGTTTGAAGATATTAGTAGAAGATGTTCCAACGGGATTGGCGAGCTCCATTTGCTCAGTGATGTACCGCCGAGTCGAGTATTATGTTATGGTTTCATGTTCTTGTTAGAGACTTCGGACGATTATGTCGTGGGTATAAGATGTCGGTTATGTAAGCGGCTATGTAAGCCGATGTATTATTACGCATTGTGTTATAAGTTTCATATATTACAAATTTTTATTTGTTTTGAAAAAGATAAAGGCATATTTGACTTTCCGAAAAACTTCCGTTATGTATTTATGTTATGGCTAAGGGCCCAGTATGATTATGAATGTCATAAGAGTCAGCGGGTTCGCTCGGCCCTAGGTAAGGGTCGGGTTCCCATCACACCCTATCGTATTAGAGGTGTGACATATCCGAGAACATATCATCAAAGTTATCCGACCTCGAAGCTGGAGTGGGGGAAGCCGGAACAGCACCAGCAGTCTCGGCAGGAGCAGGTGCTTCGGATGCCGGAACAGCACCAGCAGCCTCGGTAGGGGCAGGTGCCTCGGATGTTGAAGCTGGGTCCCCAGCGGGAAGTGAACCGGTATCCAGTGGAGCCTCGGTTTCGGGAACCGGCTCAGCCCTCTGTTCGACCTCGGCAGTTGGTGCATGTCCGGACCTTCTGGTCCTTTGCAGGGGGGTCTCCTTGGACGAAGCATCACCTGAAATGTCAACATATTCAATTGACCTTAGAGGAGTTGGGTAAAGAATTTCTTCCCCACCTGTGTGCAGTGCTAGAGCCGACGGTCCTTCCCCGACTGAAGGAAATGGCGGAATGATGGTATCCTCCTCCGGAATAGAGTCAACGGAAGGAGTCACACGGACCCTCGGAACAATGCAATGGGGCTCGTTTCATCTTGAGTCCGAACGACGCTTCTTGCCCTCTTTTTCGGTTTCTGCCCTTTGTCCGAGGGTTTTCTCCGCCTTTTGTTGGCAGCAGCAATGATGCGGGATGTACTCGGCGAATCGGTCGTGAGGGCGCGGATGGCTCGGCCGTCGGCTCAGTCCGGGCTCTACCGAACCCTTGGGTAAGCTTTGAATATCGAAGAGGTTATGAAAAGGGAAAGAAAAAGGTAGAAATGCGATAAATTCCGACCTAGCGTAGTATTACCGGTTTTGAGCGACCCATCGACGCGCGATAGAGACCCTATGTCCGCGCACGGGGGTGTGTTGGCTACGAGCGCCAACCCATTCATTCATGTTCCGGACAGTGGGAGGTATCCATGCCACAAATTTCGGTATAAAGGAGACAAATCGTGTTAATACGAAACGCAAACGTTTGACAAAGCATTCAAGGGTAACTTGTTAAAAGAATTCAGAAACTTACGATTATCATTCCACCTTTCAGGAAAGGCATATAGTTGGCCGAATAATGTCCGCGATCCTCACCGGATGCGCTCTAGCCAATCCTCGGTCTTTGTCTTCATCCATCTTCGAAAGACGGTTCCCGGCTTCGCTTGGAAGCTTTATCACACTCCTCGAATAACCTCGGGGAATATAATCGGATGAAGTGAGCCATCGTAAACTCTTCTTTCAAGTTGTTGGCCAACGGCGGCAGGGCCACTGGCCACGGTCCTCCGGACTATCGGACCAACTCGTCGGCCAAGGTTGCATTATATGTCTGGCACATATCCAAAATAACGGGTCGATTGGGGTCGAGCTTGAGTGTAAAAGGATAGGTGTAAACGTAGAAGCCCTCCCGATGGTCGGTGATCGATTCGTCGGGTCCAGTGGGTAAACACTTGCCACGGACGGTTATCCCATCCACAATCGGCCGGACTCTGATCAAGTTTGTCCTCCGTAATGTGATCGACGGATACCACCTTACATCAAACCCTCTATCATCAATTGGGGAATGCTTCTCAACTTCAAACTCCTTGTTATAGTTGGGTTTGGACGGTACAATGTCCAAAGCAGTGGGTTCAATGGCGGTTTTTCCCTTGGGTTATGAAGTTGGTTCGGTTCCTTGAGAAGAAACCGAGGGAACATCCTGGGAGATGGTTTCGGTGTTGGCAGACATTTGAATAAGATGATGAAAAAGGAGATTCGGTGCACTCGATGAGGAAGAAGGAACGAGTTGCAAAAAATAATAAGAGTGAAGGAGCAGTTGAGAGGAAATTTCAAAACGGCAAAGTGAAAGAATAAACAAAGTGGCACTTTTAGTCAAAAGAACAGCAGTAGAGAAGGTGACAAAGTTGGTCTTTTTTATGATCAAAACAAATAGGAAGAGGGATGATCACAATCAAAAAATAAAAATTGGAGAGAAAAACGATCAGAGAGTGAAAGAAGTGAAGAAGAGGAAGTGAAAATGGTAAAATGAGGGGGTTAGAGGCCTTATATAGGCATGGGAACCGAGACAGTTACAGATCCCAGCCAACCGGGGGATGCCACGTGTCCCACAATTAATGAGACCTGATTTGAAACGACGTGCGTTACGGCGATTACTAAAGTCGGCCGTTCGGGATGAGACACGTGGCTGATGGCGAGAGGAGGGACGTGGCCAAGTTTCCGCCAAAATGAAAAGATAAGAACGAGCATATGGAACCATCGGTTTCGTGACTCATCCATTTCCGTTACTCAGAAACTTTGTCCGAAAAGTGGGGACTATCCGTATATGGTAAAAATCAGATTAATGCTAGGCCGGTGAGACCAGGGATCAGGGAAGGAAGAAACAAGCACGAGCGTAAAGGCTTTCTGCATCGGGCACAGGGTATTGCACCAAGTAGTTGATCGGAAAAAGCGGAGGAAAATCGTTTGGTCCGATTTATCTGAGCAAACTCATCACGGCCGATCCGGTTTCTCCATGGCCGAGTTGATCATGGCTGTTAGTCCGGTTTCTCCATGGTCGAGTTGATCGTGGCGTTAGTCTGTTTGGTTAGTTACGAATGCCACGCGTCAAGACCGTTCGTCACACTTTGTCTTTCGCCAACCGACGGTGTCGAGGCACCGTACGGCCCAATCTTATCCTTTTAGGGTTTTCTTTATTCTAAAAGGGCTTTGTGTTGTAGGCAAGGCCCATAAGGCAAAACTATAAATAGGGGGCATTTCCCTACTTTTAAGGGTTAGCTTCTTGGAATCCAGAGCATTGTAATAGCGAATCAAAATATTATTTCTCTCTTTAGTCCGAATCTGTGGAGTTATTGTTTGAGCTTACTTTTCTAGTATTACTATACTTATTCGTCCATAGCAACCTACATAACATTCATATCGAAGTTATTAACGTGTATATTTATATCCTCAAACCATAGTGCACAAATCCATCTATATATATATATATATATATATATATATATATATATATATATATATATATATTTCATCAAAAACCAAAATAGATTAAAGTTTTCCCACATATCCTATACCTCATCTACAAATTCAATTGATTACCTAAATTCGGGGTAAACACCAACTACCATTTTTTTTTTTAATTTTTTTTTTAAAAGTTCTACACAGAAAGATGAGCATGAATTGATCAAGTAGCACATACGAATTGAAAATGAGTATTTCATGCTTTTATATACAATTCTCACTGAATTTGAATTGTTCTCTTGAGTTAAAAATGTTCACCTGAAATTAATTAGTCAAACATCATGAAAATAAATAAGTTTAATCAAGATAATTTTAATTAATTTTGACTTGTGGAATTATTTGATAAGCCCTATGGAACACCAGGAAGCTCTATATAATTATAGAGGTTGGACAGTGATACAGTCTATTTTTTAAAATTTTAAATCATTATTAAAAATGAGATAAAATGTCACTAGAATCTTTAAATTAAATTTCATTAAGCACTTTGTCTATTATAATGTTTACAATATTAATACTTTACAGTTTTCGATGCGTAGATTATAAAAAATAAATTAGATGATGGAGTATAATATATTTTATATCATATTTGTACTTTGTGTTATTTGACAAATAATTGAAGAATCACGATGAAAGTATTTATGTTGGCTGTTTATTTTTAATATTAAGTCACAAAAATAATGGAGTAATAACTTTCATAAGATATATCCTCGTAGAAGTCCTTTGCTATAATAAGGCATATGAGGACTTATGTGTGGTTCGATTTCTTACTTATAGCTATATGAGATTAATGTTCACATTTTTTGGAACTAATACCTGTTTAAAAAATTATATTTTACAACTCAAATATAATATTTAATAATATCTGTAATTTGTAGAAGTCATGTACTCATTGATATGGAGCACATGCGCAAAGCGCGAACTCCTTAGTGAAATGTTGCTTGCCTTTTTCACCCTCTAAAAATTAGATTTCACATTAGGCAAAACACTATTTTATTATTTCTATAATATTTAGGACTTTAAAATTAAGATTTTCTTATTGGACTATATATAGAAACTCCTAATATTCAGAATTTGAAATCAAATAAGATTTAATTTATATAGATATATTCCTATTCGAATTGGTAAAAGAACTATTACACGTCATTGTGGATATGTTTCTACTTTCTATCATATAAAATAAAATGATCTTACCTTCAAAACTATTAGTCCTTTCACGTATAGGTTTCTTGCTTACGACACAACCAGACCTAAATATTTGTAGAACTTAAAAGTATAAATAAAACCAAAATTGAAACAACGAGGATTCTTTCTTTGGGAACATTAGTTAGTATGGCTTGAAAGAATTATATTTGAAACCTACCTATTTGGTTATTTATTAAATGTTGATTTTGAAAAACAATATTCTGAAAGGGTAAAACAGCTGCTGAATACAACCTAAAAATTTGTGGAGTAACTTATATGAAGTTAATTGCTAGAGATTTGAAGTTGGTCAACCTTTATACCTTTTAAAAGCTAAATTATCCCTTCAACAAATGAACCTATGTTAAAAACTATATTAATAATTAAATGATTTAATTAAGTTTTGTCATCATTTTGATGGAATGTGATTTAAGGATCTATGTTACGACTAATATTTTTTAAAACATGTATGACCCATCTATTTATATCTACATTATAATAACACCATAAATTTCTAACATAAAATATTGATAGACTTTTCTACTATTCGTAAGCATTTTGTGTTGGATAAAATTATAATTATAAGTAATAATTTATTTTTTATAGAACGGAAATTTAGGATTCTGAATTTAAAGTTGGGGATAGTCAAGCCTAACTTTAACCCAAGTAAGAGATATATGGAGCTGAGCATATGTATTTCTCATGGATACAATATCATTAGTGAAAATTATAACTCAAAATTACATGTTTAAAATAAAGAGAAGGAAAATTCAAATACCTATTACACGTGATTCGCCAACTAAGTCAATGTAATAATATTATTTGTCATTTAAATGAATGTTGTATCTATTTTAATGTTCGGTGCTATATTACATAATTTTCTTTTCATATATATATTTTTTAATTTATCGACACACGCTAAAACTAGTTCTATATAAAAGAGTAATTTAGCTCTCGGAAGATATAGAGTCGGTTATAGTTTTGACTGGATAGGAATACTATCTTATTTTACTTTAGTATATTTTTTTGATTATTTAATAGCTTAGTTATCAGGCCCTTTTTTTTTTTTTGGTTAAATAGTAAGATTAATATACATAAAAGAAACCTTAAAATACACTAAAGAAAGACATCCAAAAATCCAACACGTGGCCCACTTTGTTTTTTTAGTTTCCAATAAGAAGTCTATTTTATCCGGAAGTAGTATCCCTTTAAAATTATGTTTCAATTCCTTTTATCAAGATAACCTATAAATTTATATTAAGAATAATGTAAAAGAGCGTAAAAGTCGTTCAATATTTAAAGGATATTTTGGTCCGTCAACATTTATATTCATGCTTTTAAAATAATTAGTCTCTATAAATGTGCACTTGCACGTTATTCCCTGTCATGCCCCGAACCATGGCTTGGGCGTAACACTCCGGTGTCACCGACCGTACGTGTGACTAACCAACTGGCTGGCTGGATCAACATGTGATATCAAAACATACTGAATGCGGAAATAAACTTAACACATGTTGATCTACTAAACGTCTGACTAAATAAACATAAGTGTGGAAATACTGAATAAGTGTGAGAGTATAAATACGTAGCCAACACGGCTAACACTAAAGCCTGCTAAACTCTGACTGTCTGCAACTATAGTCTATGAAGCCTCTATGAAGTATTGAAAACTAACAATTACTGGGATAAGGCCCCCAGCATACCTGACTGTCTGCAAATGCTAAAAAGACTGTAAATAAATTATAAGGCCCCGAAAGAATTGGGGCTCACCAATCAACTGATACTGGAGATCCTACCGAGCAGATGTGTCATCTTGTAAATCATTACCTGCATCGCGAGATGCAGGCCCCGGGCAAATTGCACTGGTATGTAAAGCAATTGAAAGAGAGAATTGTAAGTACTAAAACTGAAACTGATAACTGATAACTGAAGTGAAGAAAAGAAGTAAAGAGAAGAATACTTCCTGCTCTAAATGGAGAATCACTTGCTTACTAAAATCATAATATGTGTCCTCAGGCCCAATATAAGTGCACAAGTTTGTGACCTCAAGCCTAAGCACATGTATACATAATTGTGGCCTTAGGCCCAAAACACAGGTGTTCAACATTAACAATTTATATAAAAGAACTAAGAATCATGCTGAAAAGTACAACACTGACATACTGAGCAATGACTCACTGAGACATATATTCATGAACTGATTTTGAAACTTGAAGCTTTAACCATTTATAAACTTGATGAATATTCTAGATTGCGACTCATAGGTATCAAAGACAAGTCTATATTGACTACGTACTGAGCTTACAACGTTCGGAATAATGAAAGTCATGAACGAATTACGAAACTAGAGAATAAAAGTTCTGTAAATGTTCAAGGAACTAAGCTTAAGTATATTTCTGAGACAATTAATAACGTTGTAAAAGAACGTGGCGTAGGGAGAATCATTAACATTCCAAAACATAGAGAGTTAGCGTCACATACCTTAATTCCGGCCTTTGAGCGTAATACAATGTTCGTTACCCTTTCAACCTTAATCTATATCCATACAAGTCAAAGGGATTCCATTTTAGCAATAATATTTATGCTTTGGTCATCTAAGCATTTTATCAAACACTTGGTGGGCATAAAGCTCCACAACCTTCATTAATGGTGTTTTCTTCACCCAATTCTCATTCTATTACTTCTAGGTGATTCTACAATCTCAATTAGACGTAATTAGCATCATTCTTCATCACCCATATGATTACAACAATCGTAAGTTGATAAGTTGGTATTTTGCCAACTTATTTCTTCTTTAATCTTAGATTGTTGCTGTAGCAACCCCCCTAGGGAGGATGCTACTAATCGAAGTTTATCCATGCTAACTAATTTAAATATTCGTCTTGAAAGTATTTTTGTAAAATAGACTAATAACTAAATTTAAGGATAAAATTTATTTGACAACATGTTCACGAGTATAACAAAATAATAAATATATACATATTCGAGCGTACCACAAAATGTAGAAGAAAAAAATTTAAAACAATGACTTTATCATGTGGTAGCTGAAATAGGCCCATATGAACTAGTTTTCAAATAACATCTCAACATAGTAAGATCTAAAAGAAACCTCCTAAAATATAGAAATATCCAATCATAAAAATGGACAACACCTATTTTGAGTCAAATCAACACTTTAGAATTCATCAAACATGTAGTAGAGAAATATTTTTCATGCTACAACATCCAAGGCTCATACCAAGCATGAAATTCAACTCCCAATCTCTAATACAAACTAGTTAAGTTTCCAAGTTCAACACAAGTACTGAATTTAAAATATTACAAGACTTGGGCATGGATACTCCCAAAATAGTCAAGTCATTCATCAAAACCATGTTACAAATTATTAGCATCATGACCCAACTTTCATTCAAAAGTGCATATCTAAGTGTATCACATGGATCACATATAAGTTTCCAAAAGTATACAAAATGAACATGCTCATGCAAATGTGATCTTCATCTAAGCATCCAAAGAGTCTACTTCAAATGGCCATCCTCAAGCCTTTTTCGGAACATCACCTACGATAGTAACAAACTATCGCTAAGCATAAAGCTTAGTGGCACATAAACTTAACTAACACTTAATATAAAAATATAATGTAAGGAGTTCAAGAATAAATTCTACGAATGTTTGTCAAAATCACCATCAAGAACTAAATGAAGGTACAATCCTTTCAAGAAAATAAAATATCAAATATTAAAATAGTTCAAGATATCAATATTCAAAGTCTCAAATATCAATAAGCTTTCCAAAGCAAATCCAAGAAAGTTCACCATTTGTTTAATTTCGCCCAACACATACATCATGCGATCGCATCAAAACATAATCGAATATCAAGAAGGACCGGAGTCCCAAATCAAGTAGGGTCGTCACCCAATAATCAAGAACCATGTTGAAAGTGGCTTCCCCATTCATACTTAAGATGGACCAAGATCCACAATTAAAATGAAATGTGAATCCAAATTCAAGATGGGACAAGATCCGAATAATCTCAAGAGGCATGCTAATATAAGTGACAAAGTCACTATCGCTAAAAAGGACAAAGTCCCAACGAGAATGAAATAATGCTCAACAATCGATATGTGGATGAGTTAGTTTGTCTTCCAAAATCATTCCACATGATACCAAATGATATTCAAAGTTGCCGAGTGACTCAAAGTATTCATACTCAATTAAACATAGCAAAATAAAAATTTAACTAGCAACAACCGAATAGGATAGCAAATTAAAGTAAAGACAAGTTTTACTCAAGCTTAAGATATTCAAAATACTTCAACTAAAAATAAAATGTGAAATTCAAGAATATGTACAAACCTTGGAGCTTTAGTGCCTCTAAAGCTCAAAGAAAAACACCAAGAAGTTACAAATCCCCAAAGCAACGATCAAGCAATTATATCGACTTCCTTAGCTTTTCAAGAGCCTACCTTAAATACACAATGGAATACTTACTTAAGGTCTAGAGTTTAATGATATAGAAGCTAAATCATGATGAACAAAAACGGGGATAAATGAGTCACCATTATTGCAAATTTTTAAGTAGAAAAATTTATGGACAACAAACATGTGCTGCCTTGCAGCCCATTTTTGACATAGTAAACAGAGGAATTAGAATTTTTGCAAAGCACGAAAGTTGTGGATAATTTTCTTATCTTTCCACAGCCTTTTGAATCACCAAATTTCAACTTATAGATAAAACGTTATGGTCAAAATACTAACTGCTGCCAGCTCCAAAAAGGGGATAAAATTGTCTTACTTCAAGGTTAAAATATGTGGAATAACAAGCTTACCACAAGATTGATTGAACTTTTTCACAAACCCAAAACCTAGGATTTTCAAAACAAGGCTTAACCTATTTGATTTTTGGTGGCAACATTTCAAAATATATTCAAAGCATGAAAACTAGAAGGATTTTGATGATATTTGGAGAGTAGTTTATGTGGATTGAAGTCTCTAATGGGGAGTTTAGGAGAAGAAGAAGAACAAGTAGAGAGTGAGGTGAAAGAAATGGTTTTTTTTTCCTTGAGGTAGAAAGGTACCCCTTTTTATCAAATGGGTCCAAGATCAAATAAAATATGACAAGTCTAATTTTTCTTATTTCAAACAAAAACTAAAATTTTAAACTCAAGAAAAATAATAAAAAGTATTCACTATAAGAGCAAGATTATTTAAATGCCAATAACAAATTTAGGGTGTTACAGTTGCTATGTTTTGATTGAGAAAATAGTGAATTTAATGTCGTTTACTTCCATTTTACAGGATCAAGTGAAAAATAAAGTCAAAAAGAGGCCAAATTGAAGAAATGACAAAAAGTGGACAGTTTTGCAAAAATGGGATAGAATTGCAAAAAATAAAAATCAGGGGTTGTTTTGGTCTAATTTTGAGTGGGAAAATTTTGAGACTACAAAAGCATGACTTGAAGGCATTATTTTTCGTCTCTGGCCACATTTCAAGCTTGGAAGCTAGGGTTCATCATCAACCACACCATTGGAAGAGAAGATTGAAGTGCTTTAACGAGAAAACCCTTAACCCTTTCTTCAATTCCTTATTAGATTGCATATTTAAGTGTGTTGTATTTTATTCTCTCATTTGAATCTTGTTTATGAGAATATTCATTATCAAGTTTTGGATGAAGCTCTTAAAAAAATGCTTATGTATTGAATGATGTTTATCTCTAATGAAGTGGGTCATTGTTTCTTTAATTAATCTTGTTTTTGAATGTTTCTTAAAAGATTAGCTAACCCTAGGACTTGCCCATTTACTTTGATTTGAGCTTGGAAGAGAAAAATTGAGGTTGGAAAAGATTAATTAACAATGATTTGGGGCTTTACACCCATCTAATAACTTGAGCTAGGAATAGGATAGTTATATATGAGGCTAAATTGATTGTGCCTCATATCACACTCTAAGGCTTGGAAAAGCTTAGAGTGAAATTCATTGATTTGGTTGGAAGACTTTCAATGAGATTTTAAAAATCATTATCTATTAACATAAACCCGCTCTTAGTTGTAAAATCATAAAATATATTGGATCGTTACTTGAGAGTTCCTTGTTTCCATGCTTGTGGCCATTGATCATTTTACTTGCTTTCTAGGTTAGTTTTATCTTTGTTAGTTTTTAAATCAAAAACCAAATATTGAAAAAGTATTTGGCTTAGCTTAATTGGTGATAAATCTTTTACTTTCTCAATCGTCTTTATATTATTCCCTATGGATTCGATCCCGAATCATAATTGGTAAATTATATTGCAACAACCGTGTACACTTTCTCTTTGAGGAGTGGATTTGGACGTTATCATAAGTCAACAATCCAAAACCCTATCACAGTTCATATGATTCGCTTTATCAAACCTATCAACTTATGGCCCAAGAACTTAGGAGTCGTTTCGTACGCGGACTGAATTATCTCGGATTTATAATCCTGGGACTAATTTATCCCATCTGGAAGTGGGATAAAATAATCCCAAGGTGGATATCCCACCATTAAGTTTGGGCTTCATTTTATACTCTGTTTGGTAGACGGTATAAATTAATCTCAGGATAAATTTATACCTTCTACCGAAGACAGTACAAAATTAATCCCAAAATTAGTGATGGAATATCCACCTTATACCGTGCACCAAACAATCCCTTAGAATCTAATTATCAATTCACAAATGCAAATAATTAGAGAGTTGAAGCATTACCTTTTTGAAGTTCAATCCTCTTGAATTCGGATTCTAGGGTTTTTTCTTCCAAAATGAAGTTTCAATCGATTATCTATGGATTTGAAGGGTTTACCCATGTTAATAAGGTGTTGGAGAATTGAAATTAACTTAGAATCATCATTAGAACTTCCCTTGGATGGTGGAGGGACCTTGGAGGATGTTGGGTTCTTGAGAGGGTGGAGGGACCTTGGAGGATGTTGGGTTCTTGAGAGCTTCCCTTTCTAGAACAAATTTTCGTGTTTGGGGTGTAGGGAACGAAGTAGGGCTTTTAAAACGACTTACACTCCGGTGCCCGATAACAGCTAGAAGGCCAACCGTGCCGACCACACAAAGGGCATAACAACCTTTAGTGTGCCTCGTGCGCTTCACGAAGGGGTCTTGGCCGCACATACCGTGCGCCGATCGCGCACTATCGAGTAAAATGCTGATAACGTTTTGAATAGAGATTTGTTCGGACTCCACCATATATGGATGGAAAGGTATTTCAAAGGGCTACATCTTTAATGTTTTAAGTTTTCTCAAGTTCTCTATAGATTTTCACGAAATCGGGCTGGAAGGCAGACATGTCGTAAACTTAGCCGATTCTATCGAATCTTAAGCATCTCCACTATTCGTCTTGATTTCATAACAACTATTTTCACCCAAACTCATCCCGATAGTACTTCACATGTCTAAAATTTCACATTAAGACTCATTTAACACATCCACACCTAATCCGAATTTACGGAGTGTTACATTCCCAATCAATCTCAATCATGGTAAAAGATATTAGTAAATAATATTATTTGTAATTATATATATTTATTTTATGAGTTACAAAAATATTACTATTAGTGTAGGATTATAACTACTTAATACTTCTTTGAAATTGATGTTCCCCGGATTTATTTTTTTCTTCTTTTCCCATATAGAAAACATGTTACGACTAAAATAATTCATTATTAGAGATTAAGTGACCATAAAGCCAACACGTGGTAACTACCGTCTAGAGGTTAATTAAAATTAGATAATTCACTTGTGTGTGACCTTATTTTATAATTTTTCATCATTTTTGTAAGTTTCTTATAAGTGAAAAAGATATTATGCAGACATTTTTAAGTTTTAAGCAACAAGAACTTATCCAATATATATTATTTATTTTGAAAAATAATTTAAAATATAAATTCGCTGCTTAAATTTCTCTTTTTATTGATGTCTTCCATATTATCTAATTTTTCTTAACATTGCTCCCAAAAAAAAAAAAAAAAAAAAAGAGAGAGAGAAATTGGAACTCTTTGTTTAAGGTAGTTTTAGTATTAACATGTATTACCCGAATGAAAATAGTTCATCTTTTAGTAGCATCATCATTATAAAGAAAATGATGTCAATTTAGAAAGTATCCATCTTAGGAGATTCAAATTTCATGCCTGAAGATATAGTTAAATCTTGGTACACATCTTACGCACTCTCAATTTAAAATAATGGTTTTAATAGATATATATTATTTACATCATGTTTGATTAAACTTTCAAAATCTGCTTATTTTAAATAAATATTTTTGTTATTAGTTTTTTTTTTTTTTTTTTTTTTTTGAAAAAGTACTTTTAAAGAGTAGTAGTTTGTATTTGGCTAATAAATTTTTGAAAGTGCTTTTATCAATATTAGAGCTACGGTTTATGTTTGGCGAGACTCCAAAAATGCTTTTGGAGAAAAACTATTTTTTAAGCTTTGCTACTCCTAAAAATAGTTTAACCTTAACTCTCTCAAAAAAGCAACAAAAAAAAAAAAAAAATTGGCTTCTATACTTGATGAAATCAATTATTAATAAATATTTTTGGACGTTGCGTCAACTTACGGCCGTCTAGGCTTTCGAGATGAAATTTTCAGTCTTTCTAACAAAAAGTTATATATATTTCAAGCTGATTCTCTGAATTCTATCCAATATTTGATTAAATATTTATCAATATAACTTTTATTTTTATTCAATTGTATAAAATCCCTTAATTCTTCTCGTAATTGTCTTCAAATTTCATAAAGTTCCCTTATTGTTATTACAAATTTTTAAACCTTGACAAATGTGAAAACTCAATTATAAAAAGTGGTCAAGACACAAACAAATGGCAAAGGTTAAACGAAGAACAATAAAAGAATGTATGCGTCAATTAGTGAGTTAAGTTTCTAGTTGTAATAGGATTAAGCATGTCCCAAAGAAATACTCCTAACGTTTTCTTTAGAGTTTTTAGGTTTAAAGTATGTTAAAAAAGAAAAAGGATTAGAGCTCATTAAGGGTATAAAAGTCATTCAATATTTGAAGAGTATTTTGGTCAACCAACATTTATATTCATGCTTTTAAAATAACTAGTCTCTACGAACGTGCCTCACACGTTATTCCCTATCGATTATCGCAAAAAATATGTCGTAATAATATTACTTGTAATTACATTATATTTATTTTATGAGATACCAAACTGTTCTTAGACATCAACTTTATGAGATACAAAACTGTTATTAGACACCAATTTTAATAGTGAGGTAAAAGATGTTATTAGAAAACTTAACATTCCAATTTCTTTATATGAAAAAATTACGCTGTCTGCCTAGAGAAAATATTTACGTCAGGTAGTCCATATTTTGAGTTTGTTACCCGGTTTAATCCATATTTGTGTATAAAACACACCTTTTATACACTATTATATAAGGTTGATACATTATGTATATTGTCGTCCTCCAAATATACAATATATAATATTGTATATTGGGCTACGTGACATAATATTTTATGTTAGACTGTATATTTTTGAAAAGTTCTATTTTATACACACTCGACAACCTATCAAACTATCACGAACTGAAGTGCTAATAACATGCCACTTCTCGGCATATTTTGAAAGAAAATATTATCCTGATTTTCAAGAAAGCAAAAGAAGTAAAGATGCTTTAATGGATATAAAGATATACAAAATTTGTGAATTTACTATCTTTAAAGGGCAAACCCGAAGTACATATGCTCACCATATCCTATTTAGTGAATTCACTGTCTTTGTTATACCAAGTTTGTACGCCAAAAATTAAAATCAAAGCATTAGAACACTTGTGAGTGAGGAAAAATTCTAATCTCACTCTAATTCTAATGATAAGTATCCTTCTTTGATTATATAGTATTTTAGTTTTTATCAGCTCCTTCTTTGCTTTGTTAGAAAATTTTGAAAAAGAAAAGAAAACCTAAAATAACCTATCAAAACACACTCCAAAAGACCCAATTCGCGGCCCCAAATCCCAATCACAGTCCGAGAATGCCTAACTTGTACTATCTGTACTTTAGTTAGGTTCCTTGTATAAGTACTTTTACAATTTTGTACATAAATATTTATAGATAATTGGATTTTTAAGGGCATAAAAGTCGTTCAATATTTGAAGGATAATTTGGTCAACCAACATTTATATTCATGCTTTTAAAATAATCATAGTATACTAAAAGTGGGAAGCTCCTACCTTCAAAGTTAGATTACAATTTTACCCTTGTTGGAAATCTAAATGTAATAAGATATCTGATATATTTAATATTAGATTGTACTCCCTTCGGATGAAAAAAAGAGTCCACTTAGCCATTTGCACACCCCTTAAGAAAATACTAACTCCTAGATAAAAATAGGTAATTTGACTAAATTATCCCTAATTAAATAAGCATTGAAATTTGATCATATAACACTTAGTAGGGACAAATATGAAAAAACAAGAATAATTCTTTCTTGATTTGATAAGCGGACACTTTTTTTGACTCAAGAAAAAAAGGCTAAGTGGACAATTTTTTTGATCCTGAGGGAGTAATATTATGCTGACATGAAATTCATGTTCACCCATAGGTGCATTAATGAATTGTCTACAATGAATGAAATCCTAATTAAATACCTAATTAAATAATAAAAATTACAGAACATAAAGGTGAGTGAATAAGAAGCTCAAGAGTCCTATTTTAATGCTCAAGAGTCCTATTTTAATGCTCCACATTCCCTTCTCCCTATAAACGTGTGTAGCTCCTTACTAAATAAAGTATCAAATTAAATAATAATATTTAATTTAAATTACCCCTTTCCTACTTTCATGCTCCACATTCACTTCTCTCCAAAGTTTGCAGACGCTTTCGACTATCTGGCCACATTAATGTACCGAAATTAAGTTAAGTTATTAAATTGGAATCCTATTAAGGCCTCATTTGTTTGCACTTATTAGAGGTTTGAATCTGAATGGTTCAGACCTTAAGCCATTAAGTGTATTTGTTTGCATTAAGATATAAGCTCTTATTAGGTCTGAATAGGTCTTAATCATTAAAATCTTGAACCAAGTCTTAATATCATTAAAATGTATTTTTATCTGGAACTTTTTTATCACCAGCTCCAACCTCAACCCTCCACCTCAACCCCACCCCACCACCCACCCACCCACCCACCCACCCTCCATCCAACCCCCCACTCCCCACCACCACCACCCCACCACCAACCTCACTCCCACCCCACACCACCCACCCCCACTCCCCACGACCAACCCCTACCCCACACCATCCACCCCTACTCCCCACTACCCCACCTCCTAACACCACCTCCACTCCCCACCATCAACCCCTACTCCACACCACCCACTCCCATCTCACACCACCAACCCCACTCCCACTCCCCACCAACCCCACCACCAACCGCACCCCACTACCTCCCACCCCTCACCCCAACCACCCACCACCCACTCACCCCTCCACCCCCACTCACCACCTACCACGACTACACAACATCTCCACCATTATTAGTGAACATAAATGTTTCATTTTTTTTTATCAAATAATATTTTTTTTTATTAAATTTGTATTTATTTTCTACTATTTTTTAATTTGAATTGTATATTTATTATGTTTAAATAAATATATTATGTACATTCAAATATTGAAAAACAAACAGTCTTAATCATTCAGTGTTCAGACCTACAAACAACATCTTAATCATTCAGATGTGCATTTAGATTCAGACGTCTTAATCTTAATGAAAACAAATGAGACCTAAATGGTAAATGATGGTTATAAATCCTATTAAATGGCAAATGATGGTTATAATGACCTGCTAATTGGCAAAAAATAGTTTATCAGACACTAAGCCGTTTCAGCTCCTACCTACATTTAGCGTAAGATTAATTAATTAATTTGGAAAGAACATGTCTGTCAATTAATTGGAAAACTGAAAAGACTTTACCACATAGCTATAAAATTTGAAGGGGTGCATGGAAACTGAAAAGCCTTTATAGATTAAGTATGGTATTTGAAGGGATATATCACTTCACTATAAATACAGGGGCGAATTTAGATTTTGCCGATCCGAACATCCTCGGTAAAAAATTACATTGCATATATAAGGTAGTTTTTTGGGGTTTATGTACATATTTTAAGTTTTGAATACCCAAGAAACGAAAGGTTAGGCAGTTTCCAGGGGTGTTCAAAATCATTCTAAAAGATCCTTGGTTTGATTCCCAGGAACAACATTATTTTTTATATTTAGCTTGTGTTGTTTTTTCCGAACTCCCTAAGTGAAAATCCTGGATCCGCCACTGTATAAATAGAAACATATCCTCTAGCGTATTGATATTTGAAGGGATACATCAATACTGTCATATACATACGCTAATATTTTATTCAATTTAATTATATATTTTATATTTGTAAGTAGATTTTGTGCATAATTCTATTTCTGGTGCATTCTTTTATCATTTGAAATGGAAATCATGTGCTTTTTTTGTAGGAATATTACAAATGTACCAAAAGGAAGCAGCTACTTAAATCTCATGATAAGCAAATTCAATGAGGCAATTCCCATATGTTTACACCACCGAAGAAGAGAAGAAGCTAAATTTCAAATTAAGGTACAAGTAAAATGCAACTGTGATTTTGACTCCTCTTTGATTGGATTGTTGGATTAGGACGTAAGGGGAGGAGAAGTGTAGATGATAGAGAAAAATTAGAGATTCCGATGCTGGATTGATAATAAGTTCCTTCACTTGCAGCGGCTATATAGATGTCTTCATTGTTCTATTCTCTTCTTTGATTCAACCAAATTGCAATAAGGCATCCGAGAATGTTTGTTGGACAAGATTTAACTTCTTTTTATAGAATTAGCTGAATAGGATACATGCAACATTTTCTGGAACTTACATTGTTTTTAATATACATAATTTCAATAATACTTATGTTATTATCGAGTAATTTTAGTAGTTTGAGGCAAAGAAAGAAGCTAGAATAAGATAATTGAGACAAACACAAAATTACTGCCAGAAGTTAGAATGAGATATCTGAGGCAGACACGAAATTACAAGAAGGCACTTGAGACCTCTAATGGGGGAAGATCTTTTTCTTATAATGACCGACTAGCCATCCCAATGAAGACAAATGTTGCTAAAAGTTCCTTTCAACTTCATGCGCAGGGGCGGAGCTACATGCAGCCGAGGGGGTTCATCGGAAAATTACGCCACATATTTAGTGTCAGATTTTTGATTTAGGAATATATATATATATATTAAGTATTGAACCCCCTCAGCTCAAACTGAAAGTGTAGTGCAGCGGTAAAGGGGGTTCAAATGTCCCTTGAGTGGCCTCGTTCGATTCTCGGTGGACGCATTTCTTGGTTTTTATTAGCTTCAGGCGTGGAGGCTAAGCATCAGCCTCATTTTTAAACCCCTTAATTACCCTCTCTCTTCTTCTTCTTAAGCATCAACCTCATTTTTAAACCCCTAAATTCTTCTTCTTGCTTCTTCTTCTCAATTTCTTTTATTCCTTACATTTGCCATTATTTAACATTGATTTTCATTTACTGCTTTCTTAAAATTCCCTTATCCTATTCTCGTTAAATTTTGATATGTTATGGTCTACAGTTAGTAATATTTTTACGTGCTTCAATTGCTTGAAATGCCCCATACAGGACATAGATTAATGAATAAAGGATTGTATAGTTTTATTCTTTTGCCGAGAGTCTATCGAAAATAACCTCTACCTGCGCAGTAGGGGTAGGGTCTCTCTCTACGCTCTCCGTACCTCACTTTGTGAGATTTATTTGAAGTATGTTATTATTGTATTAAATGTATCCAGAAGGTCTTCCAATACAAATTGATGTAAATTTGCATTTCACACCAAGCATTTCTGGAAAGCCAGAAGAGCCAATGAATCTCTCGAATGAATCACTCAACCAACTAAATAAGTTAGGTTTTGATCAATTTGATGTGATATATTTTGTACTCTAATCAAAGCCTCCTGTTCTATAGCTATGGAAAAAGGAGTAGTTCGATTCATTAAGGTCTCACTATACACTATTTGGAAAAGAGTTCAAACAAATCAAATTTATTTCTATGCAATTTCATCTTCCACGTAAACATGATTTAAACCTTCAACTTTATGGTGACACAATGACAACTCTTATAATTATGCTGACGAGGCCAAAGTGCATAGTAAAGTTCGCTCGTACTCTGTCAAATTCTAGTATAGTTTAAGATATTGTCCCACAGAGATTGGAACCACCTAGGCTACAGATGTGTATTGTCTTGAGTACTATTTGAGAGAATCAAATTGATAAAACGAGAGGTTTTGAAATTATAAATTACTTAAAATAAAATAAACAACTTATTAGAAAATTTAAAAAGAAAAGAGTTGGGAGTCGTTGAATCCACTTGATATAAAATCTTATTCTAGTATATTGCACAAAAGAATTGGAAAAACTTATTTGAATTGATTTGTGTTGTGAGGAATAAAGACCTCTTGTGATTAGCCCTTAAAATCAATAAACTTATTTGAGTCAGTCCCTCCGCGAGAATTAGAACTGAAAGAAATAA
This sequence comes from Lycium ferocissimum, assembly GCF_029784015.1. Taxonomy (NCBI): domain Eukaryota; kingdom Viridiplantae; phylum Streptophyta; class Magnoliopsida; order Solanales; family Solanaceae; genus Lycium; species Lycium ferocissimum. Next base: position 56,622,517 of record NC_081353.1, on the reverse strand, counting down.
AATAGAGACCCCTCAAATCATTAAACTTATTTGAGTCAATCCTAGCGAGAATTAGGACCGAAAGAAATAAGATAACAATTTTAAACCAACAAAATTATTTGAATTAATCCTCCGTGAGAATTAGGAATAAAAGAAATAATATTGAGATTTTTCAATCGATAAACTAGCTTGAATTAATCCCTCCGTGAGAATTAGGACTAAAAGAAGCAAGATCAAAGATTTGAATATCAAGACATGAAAAAATTAAAGTAAAGATAATTATTATAACATCAAACCAAGCTTCTTCAACTATCCCAACAAAAAGAAACTACTCCATTAAGGAGTATGTAAGAAAAAAACTAAAATAAAATACTACTCCTACAAATATAAATAAAAAGAAGAGAAATACAGCAAAGACTATTTCTTATGTCTTTCTCAAGATTGGATTCTATTATATCCTTTGTAAGCAAAGTGATGCTTCTATTTATAGAGAGAATGTAGTGTCTCAACGAATGCATTCTTTTAGTGCTCACATCCGTGACCTTACTTGATGGGTGAGAGTATGACAATGGTAGTCCCGTGAATTTTGCAACTCTTTTCTTGATGCCCAAACATAAATATGAAGCGGCAACACCCGTGGATTTCAACACTTGACGGGTGTGAGTATGAAGAGGTGACACCCGTGGATTTCAACACTTGACGGGTGTGAGTATGAAGCGGTGACACCCGTGGATTTCACAACTTCTCCCAATGTTGATTTTTGTAATTCTCACATGTAAAACTCCACGGTTATGACTTATGAATTCGTGGTAGCACCTATTGAATTCTTTGCTTACTTCTTTGACAATTCGTTTGTTCTCTATTCTTCTGTAGTACTCTTCTTCCTATAAGATTCTATCAGAAAATATGCGAGAATAAGATATAATTATTCATGTTTTATTTTAAAACTTATTTTGTTTATGTAGAAAATTACATGAATAATTTACACCCATCATATGCCAAGTCCTTTGTCATGGCTCATGAAGATGAATCGAGAAGAAAAAAACGCAAACATAAATATCGTTTGAGAGGGACTAAGGGGTCGTTTGGTTGTTGGTTAGGAAGTTGTATATCAGCTCGTTCTTATCTGATCCGACCTGCTTATATCTGATCTGACGCACTTATTTGTTAGCATGATTAGTGTGCTTAGGTTTTTTTTTTTTTTTTTAACCCCTTTGATGGACATCCTGCCTCCGCCACTGTTCATGCTATCAATTTCAAATAAGATCGTGCTTTTGCAATAGGCCAGCTTAGTCGTGCTCCATTCTTAAAGCCTTACCAAATCGACCTTGGGCATTTTTTATGTATTTTTCACCTTTGATAACATTGCTTGAGAGGATTACAAGCTCTAACGATGGAACTTGATCTCAGAAAGTGGTACTAGTGCTAATAAATATTTGAAGGGTTGGTCTCTTAGATGGTCACTGATCAACTAATAGTTATCTCAGAAAGTCAAATTTTTTCTTCATTCCAATTTTCTTCAACAAAGAAAATGACTTTTTGATATAATAACTATTAGTTGAGTGACCCTTTGAGAAATCAAACTCTTATATGGACTTATTTTTGCATGCTTAAAGGTAAGGTAGCACTTATAACTGGTAGAGCTAGCGGCATAGGAACAACCACAACTCGGCTTTTTGTTCAAGATGGTGCGAAGGTTACAATCGCAGACATTCAGGACAAACTCGGAACTTACTTGGTAGAAGAGATTGGCACAGAATACACATTTCTGTCCATTGTGACGTCGCAATAATTGGATCATACGTTCAATAGGTGGATAGAGGGTATTTGTGAGCCATTTTTCCATACGTTAAGGGTATTTTTGGCCCTTTTCTGTTAAAATTATAATTATGTTACATAATTAGATAAGGAAGGGATTAATTTAAGGTGATATTGTAATGATTTTAAAGTTTTAATATTAGGACTTCTTACCTAGTTTGAATAACACAAGATCTCATAATAGAGTAAAAAAGTCAATTTTGTTATAAATATTATTTATTATTGTGGATGTCTATCTTTAGGAGAAAAATTAGGGTTAGTGACGTTGGGATCAAGTCAGTTTTTCCCTAGAAATATAGAGGTTCTCCTTCATTGTAAATACATCCCTCAAGAGAAATAAAGAATTTTCCTCTCCTCTCTTTCCCTAGAATATTCTTCTTCTTGCTTTATTATTTTATAATACGTTATCAGCACGAGGCTCTAACCAATCGAGAAACTGGATAGTAATGTAAAGTTGTGTAAGTTTCTAGTTCGCTAGATAATTATCCCAAAGGTTTGAACTCCAAATTTATAGCTTTATTTGCTGACCCAAAGGTACGTAGTTTTCTGTCTCGTATATCTATTGCTATATACGTCAGATCAGTTTGGTAGATATTGTTGCTTGTGTTACTACACGTCAAGGACATTAATATTTTTCGTTACATGAGTTGCATAAAGGGTTTCTGGATAAAGCTATTGTTTGTGCCCATCCTTTTTAAACCATTAGATATTACGGAAGGCTTGTTGTGATTACATAATTGAAGATATGTTAGAGAAAAAAATTCTCTACATTATACGCATGACTCGATTTGCTCCTGAAGTAGCAATATCTTAAAAGAAGTTTTAAGCTATCATAAATTGATATGGTTAAGACACGTTCAGATGATTATGTTTCATATATGAAGAATGAGAACTTTTGCTAGACGTTACAAATACATATCTATTCCCTGAAGTGAATGTGACAATGCTTAGTAAAGTTCATAAATACGAACGTGCATTTGGATATGGAGTTATCACGACTCACCTCTAGAAGAGGTAGAATAATTTAAAAGAAATATTTTAAATATTCTATGCATTACTCCTGAAGCAGTAAGAAAAAAATAATTAAAATTTACTCCTGAAGAGGTAAACTTGAAATTTACTCCTGAAGTAGTACATTCGAAATTTACTCTCAAAGTTATAATACTTTGAAATTTACTCTTGAAGTAGTAAGTCTGAAATTTACTCCTGAAGTATTAAACATTAAACTTTACTGTTGAAGTAGTAAACTTTGAAATTTACTCCTGAAGTAGTAAAATTGAAGTTTACTCCTGAAGTAGTAAATCTAAAATCTACTTTTGAAGTATTCAAACTTTGAAATTTACTCCACAAGTAGTAGAACCCTTAAATTTACTCCCGTGTTAGTAGAACTTTGATTTACTTTCCAAGTGGTAAACCATTGAACTTTACTCTTGAAGTAGTAGAAATTTACTATTTACTCCAGAAGTGGTAAAAGTTTAAAATTTACTCCTGTCCTATTAAAAATTTAAAAAATATTCCTGAAGTGTTTAGATTTTGAACTTTACTCCCGAAGTAGTAAGGCTTTGAACTTTATTCTTGAAAAAGTTCAACTTTGAAATTTACTTAGTAAAATAATGATATTTTCTCCCCAAAATGTATTGTGACTTTATAATGCATGTAAAGAGTTTTCTTATTTTTCTGCAAGTTTTAGTTTTAGTTATTTAAGGTGGCAAAATAATGAGGGAAATGTTTACATTTAGTTTACTGCAATTTTCTTGAACTGTTAGGATGTACTATTAAGGAATGGTTGTAAATGTATTTTTGGTAGTCTAGAAGTATTGGTATGACTTTTGACAAGCAGAAAAGGTTTGAGAAGATATTGAAGCGGTGTTTTCTTATGGTTGAGAGAAATAATGAGCTATTGAAAATTATGTATAAAGCTCATCTAATGGCCAAGTTTTATTCCCCGAAGTGAATGACGAAATGTCGCAATGCACCTCCTGAAGAGATAAATTAACAAAGGATATAAATGTTAATTTTGTGGTATGAAGGTCATTGCTGCACTTACCTGTCGTACATCAAATCATGTTGGATAATTTTATTATGTATCATTCAAAGGAAAAAGGATACAAATTTTGTAGAATACTTTCTATTATAACCACATTAATATGTTATGTTTACTTATTGATTTTCCAGAAGAAAATAACAATTCACACAAAAATTTCATGAAGAAAGAAATAATTATGTGATTACCTCTTTGATACAAAATATTTGGATGTTAATGGGTGTTCTCCCTAAGGGAGATATTTACCATATAAATTAGATGTATTAAAGATTGTATAACTTAATATTTACTTCGTCATTTATTAATTTAAGAATTTTTTTATAATATTCATGTGGTTGCAAATTTTTTTTGTCATGACAACAGCGACGTCAGGGTAATATTTGATAGTACCAAATCAATTAAGGACTCCAGAAGAGCTAACTATTTATCTACAAGATCATGGCACTAGTACTGTCCAAACAATATGTGATTATGGTATGGAGAATATTTAAAGGCTCCTGAAGAGCTTATATGCTATTATGTCATGCTCCTGAAGAGCTTATATGCTATTATGTCATTCATTCTATATTGTACTATACGAAGGTGTGATGATCGAAACACAAGTTGTAGTAAACCCGAAGTTTACTAAAGTAAATGGCTATCATTGAAGATATAAATGATTGGAGGATTAAGTATCTTCAAAATCATAGTGGGTAAGAAATATGTCTGTGAAAGGTTACCCTCTTTATCCTCCAAATTATACTACACAAATATAAGCATGATGAAATCATATGTCACAGTAAACCAGAAGTTTATTGGTACAAAAAATAATTCATGTCATAGTAAACCAGAAGTTTACTAAAACAAATAACACATGGCATGGTAAACTTGAAGTTTATTAGTATAAATAATTTTATTAATCGGCATGAGTGGTTTGGCCATCCCGCTTCAAATATGATGTGCAGATTGGAGTATTTGACATATATTGAAGAGCTAGAAAATTCTTCAAGAATTTAATTTTATTTCTTGTTCTCATGATAAGTTGAATATTGAATTTCCTAAATTCTGAAAAAATATAAAAGGTGAATATGAGCCCGTTCACCTATTACGTGATGTCTTAAATAGATGCATTGATAAGATAGTCACATGTGAATTTATTATCAACCTGAAGTTTGACATATGCAAAGTTACTTGCTCAAAATAATTGAGTTGAGAGCACAATTTTCAAATTATGTAATCAAGATAATTCATCTTGTTAATGTTGATTTATATCAAAGTTGGTTTGACGTTGAATGTCTCCGATAAATAGCTAAACCATTGCTTATGAGAACAAAGCTTCATATGATGGTCTGAGATATGATGTATTGTATACCATATCACTTGTATGCTTCAGTCTAGTAAATTATGATAAATTCTCCCCTCACAATTGGTTGTGGTTACGAACAAGATATTTCCATCTAACAGTTTTTATGTGTGGTATATGATTAATTAATCTACCTTGATGCACAAAGATGGATTCCCCCAAAGAACATGGGATATATGTTAGTTTTTCTAACATAAGGGGGTGAGAATAAGTAGCTACAAATTATGCTATGAACATCATTAGTATTGATCACTCATTCAAAGGTAATTCAAGTCAAATGCTAGAAGCATTTGCTGACCCAAAACAAATATCATATTTCAGCTGCAAAATGCTCCTTTAAAATTAATGTCCCTGAAGGACAAAGTCTACAACATGCCTAAGCATGGTAGATCAATCGGTTTCAAATGAAATAATTCTTGAAAAGGGAGAGGAGCAAATGATCAAAATGATTATACTAAGGAGGCAGTTACTCTTGAAGAGCCTACAACGTAACACTTCATGAAACCGCATGAGAGGTTTAGGTACCTAAAATAATGAAAGTGATGGGATCTCAATAATTATGTCACATTGCGAACCGATACAAATGATATATCGTCGACGATATCTTTGGTACAATATAGTGCAATATTGTAAAAGATTGTGAGGATCTGAATTCTATGTCTATAAAGCATGCTAACGTAGAAATTATTATCAAGTGATATGACGCATCTTGGTAAGCTTAAAGCTTATTGGACATGTTGTCCAGACACCAGAAGATGTTACATCATTTAAATAGAAATAGATGTTGTCACAGCCTATATGAATTACTTGATAAAATTAGATGAAAATTCCTGAAGAATTTTAAATGCCCAAAGCATATACAAGTTGTAGAAATTTGTTCATAATTCTTGTATGAAATTAAGTTAAGCAAGGTGAACGCGATTTTATCACTTTAATGAATATTCACTGACTAAGGGGACAAATAAATCGAGTTATCCTTACGTTTTTGTGGAAATCAAAATCTGTCATATTGTTGGTGGAAGTTGATGACTTGAATATTATTAAAACTCTTGAAGAGTTCTGAAAAGCAGTATATTATCTGTTGAAAGAAGTTGAAGTGAGAAACTTGCAAAATTCTGTGGTCCTGAAGTGCCATATCTGTATGCAATTGATGCATTTATATATTTTGTTATGACATTGAGGGATTATAGTCATACGATGTTGTTCTACAAGACAATCAAATCATATAAAGATAACATGTGTTTATAAAGTAAGTCAGGAATGCACTTGGAGTGATTACAACAATACAACTCTATTTAAAGACTGAAGATGTAGCAGCATACATAGCCCAATTAAAGTGAGGATTCATAAAAGGACAAGACATATTTCACCAAAGTTGTTCTTCACACACGAGCTCCAAAAGAATGGTGACATCAACGTGCAAGAGATTTGCTCAAGCGATAATATGATTGATTTATTCACCAAGTCTCTACCAACCGCAACTTTCGAGAAGATGGTGCACAAGATTGAGATGTGAAGATTCAAGTTTTTGGATTGAAGTTCTCATCAAGTAGTTAATACGTGTTGTACTCTTTTTCTCTTTCAAGGTTTTTGTCCCACCGGGTTTTCCCTTGTAAAATTTTTTGACGAGGCAACCAAATGGTGTACTATTAGAAATGTACGCATTTTCCTTCACTAGAATTTTTTTCACTGGTTTTTTCTAGTAAGGTTTTAACGAGACACATTATATATCAAATAGACATCCAAGCGGGGAGTGTTATAAATATTATTTATTATTGTGGATGTCTATCTTTAGGAGAAAAATTAGGGTTAGTGACTTTGGGATCAAGTCAGTTTTTCCCTATAAATATAGAGGTTATCCTTCGTTGTAAAGACATCACTCAAGAGAAATAAAGAATTCTCCTCTCTTTTAGAGAAATAAAGAATTCTTTCCCTACAATATTCTTTTCTTGCTTTATTATTTTATAGCAAATTTAACATTGGGCTTATAGTTTTTTTTTTTTTTATAAAGAAAAGGGTTTTCCCATCACCGTTGGACAACAGTGATTGGAAAAAACTTTGCTAGGTTTTATCATGGTTCCTTGGTACGATCTTCCAGGAGAACTTGTGGAAAGAATCAGTAAATGCCTTGACACCCATATTGACGCCCTTCGCATTCGTGTAGTGTGCAGTTTGTGGCGTTCATCACTTCCTCCTAATATCGAAAACTTTCCTTCTTTGCCTCTTATAAACCGTTCGTCCCTTGGCGGTGTCTCGGGCCGGACGGCCGGGCCGGCCATTTAAACGTGGGCCACAGGGGCCGGTCGCGGGGCAGGTGGCCGTAAGTTAGGGGGCCGGCTTGGAGAGTAGGGGGTTCCGGCCCGGTCCCCACCCCTGATAGGCTACACTCCCAACATCCGGGCAGTCGGACATAGTTAGGCGGCAAGGTACAGGCTTTTTTTTTTTTTTTTTTTTAAAGTTCTAATACAAAAATAGACATTTACATTTACTAATAATAATAAAATTAACATTTACATCTAATGATAAAATTGCTAATTAAAAAAAAGTTTAGTCATCATCAAATTCAAAAAGGTAGCCGTTGTAAATTTAAAAAACTAGTTGTTGCTAATTTTATTTGAACCCTTAAATATATGAATAACTTCACTTTGGTCATTTTTTCAAACTATAAATACCCTTCCATTCTTCTTCATTTTCACACAATTCTCTCTTTATCTAAATTTGTTATTCAACTAGTGTACATTACTTCACCTCCACCTTCTCCCTCGAGTTCAAGATCAACTTCAAGTGTGGTGTGAATGCATTTTGAGCGAGTAAACGAGAATATGTTAAATGTCAACATCAGGACATATATCTCCACAAGTCCATGGTATTAGCCTATTGGTCTGGAGTCTGCAGTTGCGAGACCTGTGAAAAGATATGAAATTGAACCGAATGATTTATCAAAGGTATCAGTACGAGATAAGTACTATCACAATCTAATATATACTATATACCGAAAATGTATCAAAGGTATATTTGTCGAGTAAAACAAGATTGTCTAGCTTTAAAATACAATTTTAAAGAAAACTAAAGTGTCCGTGAAAAAGAGACTCTAAATTTATCGTGATACAATGTTTTTAAAATACTTATTATTAGTAATAAACACTTATCTTTTTTTTTTTTTTTTTAAATTTTTATTCGCGGGCCAAGCTTTCCTTTCACGGGCCATCACCTGTGCCACCGGCCGGGTGGGCTGTCCACCTGTCCGGCCCACAAAGTACACCTCCATGGTCCGGTCCAAGCCGGCAGTGGGCCGGGTTTTACCGGGCCTGGTTCGGGCTGGCCCAGCCCACTTGACACCCTTACTGTCCCCGACGTAATCCACAATTATAATAAAAACTCTGAGTTTTATTTACTTGAAAGCACCGTTTATCTTTTCCAAATCATCGCCAGAGGAACCAGTCCTTCCCCGTCTCCTCATACAGGCTGATTGGCGAAGGTTGTAAAACACTAGATGGAAATTTACGGATTTTGAATCCCGTAACCGACAGACTTATCGAGGTTTTGCCTGATAATATGAAGAAGAAACTGAATTTACTAGACTTTTGCGTTTCTCTAGTTTGTAAATCCTACCATGTGCAATGGGTCTTAAAGTCTTAGGGCCGTGAATATGACGTAGGTCATCTTTTTAGTAAAATCTTGCTTATTTGGAATGATCAAACCAATCAATTTTATCTATTGGGAATTGGTATTATTCGGGGTGAGTTATTTTGTTTAAAGTCCGGGGATGAGAAGTGGACTATGTTGAAAGACCCCTTGAAAGATGACAGTCTCAAGATTGACGATATCATTGTGTATAAGGGGAACTTTTATGCTGTCGATCGATATGGAGAGACCATAAAGTATGATTCCTCGTTTAACAAGACCAATGTATCTTTCACCATAAAGTATGATTCTAACAAGGTATCTTCCAGCTTATTTAACGAGTGGGGTACGAAGAAACGACCGGTGGAATCAGGTGGGCAGTTATTTCTGGTGGACCTGTTTTTGGATACTGATGATAAGAGGGAGTTGCGCGGTTCTGGCCCTTCTTGGGACAATCCCATGGAAATTAAAATACATCGGCTTGATGAAGAACAACATGAGTGGATTGCGGTGCATACATTGGATGATCGAATTTTCTTCGCGGGTGATGACTGTTGTTTCTCTGTTTCTTCATTAGATTTTGGTGATCAGTGCAGAGGAAACTGCATTTACTATGAGAATGGAGATATAATTGTGGACATCCTAGGGGAGTTACCGTGGAAGTACTATGATGACGACTTTGAAGATGATTTTTACTGTGGTGGTTACAGTTTTAGAGATGATGATGATGATTATGGTCCAATTTCTATTGATGGTGGTGTAAAACTTAGCAGCAGTGATGGCAAGATTGACAAGAATGACCTTGGTAGCAAATCATCTGGTGGTCTTAGCGAGGAACTGAAACTTAGATATAGAGGATTACATGGTCATCACACGGGTATCTTTACTTTACAAGATGGTAAACTTGGTTCATTGTCATCCTTCCTTGAGTGTGCAGATATATTCTGGCCACCGCCATCTTGGCTTAATACTGAGGATCATGCAGCTTCTTCAGACGCGCACAACTGAGTTTTCCCGTCAGTTATTGCCCCTTTATTTAAGCTTTTGCTACTATGGTATACTGGCTAATGACCGGAAGATTTAGGAACTTTGTTTCTGAAACTCAATGCCTTTCTTTTATTCACATGCCCTTTTTAGTTTACTCTTTGGCACAAATCTATTTCATATTTATTAGTTTTCTTGGTATTAAGTAGATTATCCTTTGGGAAAACTTACTTGCATTGTAATTTAGTTCTAAAGAAGTATCCTGGTGCAAGTGTAGCATTGCATCCACTCATTTGTAAAACAAGTGGTATTGCCTTCGAAAATATGAAAATTTACTTGCTTTGTTACATTTTTGAGCTAAAGGGTACTCTTGTGTGAGACAAGTGACATGCCTTTTAAAAGATGCCGCACCTCGCTGTGCGTCCAGAAGTGCCACATAAACTAGATGTTAACATGAATAAATAGCCTATAGTAATCTATGTGCATGCTCATGTCTTTTGACTGATAGACTTGATCTTAATCAAACTCGGTTATCTGAAGATTTTGCAACCCAGCTACACCTTGTTCCTTTCTATTCTATTACGTTAATGTTACTCAATTTAAGTGTTTGGATGTATAATGGATTTCAATCAGGAACTCTTGAACAGATGAGAGTTGAACTTGCTTGTTCTCCTGTCTCATTTAGGATTAATACTTCAAATGATTTGAACGTAGACGAGGACGAACCGTGACACATGATTTGATGCTTGCACATTATCTCTGTCATGTATTTATCAAACATTTGCGATATGTGGCTTACTGGCAGTAGGACGGCATCGCTAACATGATTATAATTGACATGGAAATATTAGCGTATCCTCCAGATGTTTGCTTCTTGGATAACTTGTACTTATATGTTTCTTCCCTGTAGCAATTACTAACCTCATTTTGTGTTTGTTAGTTATATCTCAGTATAACGTTGACCAAATTTAGTTATACCGTAGATTACTGTAGATTTTACCAGTAAAAGTGTGAAATATGAGATGGAATTTCTAGAAAGTATCTACGATTAAATTCTGAGACTTGGACAATTAATAATGTACAAATCATTCAGATTGTTCCCAGAAAGGTATGAAGAATGAAAGTAGTAACATTCCCCGTATTTAATATCATGCTTTGTTACATTTTAAAACAAAAAGGAAACAAAAAAACTGTACTAAAATCTCTAAACATTAACTCACAATAAACAGACGGCAAAGAAAACTAAAGCTGACCAAAGCAAGCTTCCAAGAGATGATAATTTGTTGCTATTTGATCTTACAACACTTCCTCTATTGAGGGTTGAAACGTGTAGCACAGTTTTTGTTGTCTCTGTTTTAGTGTCTCCACAATGTCCAATCCCTGAATCCAACAATGTCTCTAAATCATCTCCAAGACCATTTTCCTTATTATAACAAAGTCCTTCATTATTAGAAAGCTTCATTTTCCTTCTCATTTTCCATACCATGTCTCTCTTAAATGGGATAGGACCACTTAACATGTTATTGTTTAGCCTTATCTCACTTATGCTAGTTAAATTACCAAAACTCGATGGGATTGAGCCGTTCAATTTGTTCCCATCGAGATGGAGAACTCGAATTTTAGGCAACCGGCCTAGTGAATTCGGTATCGGGCCTTGAAGGTTCATATTGGATAGCCCTAAAATCATCAAGTCCTTAAAACCATGATCAAACGTGTTATCAGGTAGAGTAGCCGAGTCCATTGAATTTCCATTCAGAACTAAGGCTTGGAGAAAATGCAATTTCTTGAGTGACATTGGGAATGGGCCTGTTAGACTGTTGTAGCTCAAATCCATAAGGATGAGTTCATTTAAGTTGTCGATGGACTTGGGTATTGGACCGGTGAGGCGATTGCGACTCACATCTAGCTTTATAAGCGAACGAAAGCTCGCGAGTGTGGATGGAATTGAACCCATAAGGTGATTTTGGTTAAGGTCCAGGACATTTAACTGAGAAAAAGTTAAACTCGGAATTGAACCGGTTAGTTTGTTGTCACTCAAATCTAAAGACCTCAAACCGGTGATACGGCCCAGAGAAGCCGGTATTGTACCGTTAAGATTGTTTTTGTGAAAATCGAGGACTCTCAAACTGGTTAAGTTACCAAACTCATTAGGAATGGGCCCTGTGAAACCATTTTCTCTTAAAACTAGTGTTTGCAAAGTGGGCCCTAATTGGGCTAGAAATGGTGGAATGGGCTGAGGATTATTACTGAAGCAACGATAGAAGAATAAAGTCCGAAGGTGTGGGAGTTTTGTAATGGAAGGTGAAATGAACGAATGAGTCGAGTCACATGTAGGAAATGCCGTATCATCAGACAATGCTCCGAAGGAAAGTGAGACAACATGGTACACGTTGTCGTTGTCGGGCATGCACTCGATCCCGTGCCATCGTCCCCGACAAACGTCAGGGATATCGGTGGCCCAGTCGTTCCCCGTGGCCCTCATAATGTCGTAAACTGCTTCTTGTTCATGGGGATCGGTTTGTGCATGGTTATTATTCATAGAGAAGCCGGTTTGCGGGGCGTCAACTAGAGCAGAAGGCGCACCAGAATCCGACATTATTACGGTGAATGACCAGCCTAGAGGAAAGGAAAAAAGAGCTAGTAGTAAAGTTGTTTGTATAGAGAGAAAAAGGGCCATGTTATTGGAAGAAAAAGAGTTTTAAGTGACAAGCTTGTTATGATGCCTGGATTTGTAGGGGACTTTATAAGTGACAGGATATTTATGGAAATCACTAGGTTGGGGAGTGTGATAAGTGAATGAAAATAGGTGGGTGCATAAGTTTAAGTTGGATAATTATGGATTCACGAGTATGAGGAGGAGATGAAGTAAATGCAGAGTTGTGTTTTAATGAGCATTTATCACTGTCACGGGGTTTGAGCCTGCTTCAACGTCAGCCAAGTCTAGGCCCACATAGAAGTAGGCTTGGGGTCCATATCGAAATCTCAACTTATCAAGTACATCGAAAACAATGTTTTTTAAGAAAAAGGAGCTATTATATTGAAAATCTGAATTAGTATCATGTCTCAACATAATTACATAAATCGCCTCCAATTTTCTTCCTAAACAGAGGAAGAAAAAAATTACTACTACCATTCAAAGTTCCAAAGCCCCAAGGCAGTGTTTCTTTTTAAAAAAAATATTTATCCGCATCGTGTGATTAAATCAAACCTTCTAATTATAGTTAAGTGATTTAATAAGGTGAAAATACATGTTAGTTAACCATGATTAAATCTATTAGCTTTATGTACAAGCAAATTATCATGTGTTGATCTATTGACTTGGCATAAACACCGAATGTGCCTAAATTTTTACCGTATTTCTTCCCTCTTTTGCACTTTTTATTCTTTAGTGCCTAATACAATTTGCATAAAATATGCCTTATACTTTTGAAGTGTAATCTTTTAAGCATCCTTGTATTAATCTTTAGAACATATATTGAACATAAAATACGCCTAGTTTCAAGTATGTTGGCACACATGTTATGTTAAGAAGCATTCAAGACAGAGTGAAATAGAAAAAGTTTTGGATATCCACTTAATTGTGTCTTCAGAGAGTTCCTCTCTACATTCGTATCTCCTGGTCTTGAAATCTTCTCTTCTAATCAAGGGTCTCTTTTTTCCAATTTTGCTTTAGTTCAGCTAAAATTTCAACTGCTGTCCACAATGCGAATTCTATTTTTTTTTCCTTTTTCATGTGCTGATGGGAAGATTATGACACTGTTGAGTTGAACTCATTGCTTTCACTTTGAACTAGGTCTATTATTCTTAAATTTTTAGGTGATATGCTCATAATTTAAGTCAAAATCCTCGTTTGGACTCAACGGATACTCTGACATGGAACATCAAACAGAGTACAAGAGAAGGATAAATCTAACATGAGCTTCTTGTTTTCTGCATGCGAAAAGGTAAGTATCAAAGTTCTATACAACCAACCAGCACAAACACCATAACTGGATACTTAAAGTATCCACAGTATAGGGTTGGGGATTCATATGTACGCAAGTGTTCCTTTTTAGGAAGTCTAGACATTTTCTATCACACAAGGGAAACACGAAGGGAAATAGTGGAAATCGAATCTACAAAAGTGTGAAAGACTTCCATCGATAACACTAAACTATAAGCATCAGTCATATGTACTGAAAGTTAATCCTCAGAATCTGAGTATGGTGGACAAGATCCATCATCAACATTAGCTAATGGATTGAAGTAGATCGAGCTTGGATCAGTGCATCCAGGTACTAGATCAAGATTGCAACGATCACCCTGCATTAGCATTGTATCCCATTAATCAGTAGCAAAGTCAGCAATTCAAATAAAGGGATTAAAAAAAAAAAAAAAAAACTTATGTCAAGAGGATTCAACAACTTATATATGTGCAAAAAAATCATTTTCCCCCTATTTACTTTGGGAACTTTCCGATAAAGGGGGGTTCAATTGGACACCCTCGCACGCCTCTGCCTCTAATCAAATACTAGCTTTGAAATGAAACTCTCAACTTCCAAATAAAGGACAATTTTTTTGAAATAGAAAGAAAGAGAAAAGACGTTTTTTACTTACTCCGTCCACATTCAAGTTACCAACCATAGCACATCTTGTGATCAAGATATTCGTGTCAGGGAAAATTGCCCTGTCACAGGCACCCTCCTGGCTCAGCTCCTGTGCAAGACCCTGCATAACAAAATACAATCAGACCTCTCTACAACAGTCAACCTCTTTAACAAATAACAATCATATTTCCTATGGAACCAATCTTTCATGTTACAGAGAAGTTTGACTTTAGTCCCTCTAACATGATGTCGTATCACTCTTCAAGAGAAGCTATAAAATGAGAATTATTTTTATTAGCAAATGGAGCAATACAAGCATCGTACAACAAGGTGATGCAGCCCAAATGCTGCACCCTCGATGGTGAAAGTCCAATAGTCACAAAGAATCACTAGCTTAGGCTCTGATCCAACTAGCATGGCGGTAACAAGGAATACCTTGTGAACTAGTAAGGACCACCTTGTTCATATCTTTTCTTCTTTTTCCTTTATTTTTTCAAACATAAGAGTTAATGGCGACAAGCCCATACCAAAATTTGCAACTCATTGCGCACGCAGCACAATTCAAGCAACAAGCTTTAGGCAATCACTGTCACATGAAGAGACCACTACTAGTTCATAAGACAAGTACCAGATTTAGCTAATGACCATGATTCATATATTCCTCTTTTAATAAAAGTGACAAAAGAGTCATTGATTATCAATCTAGCTAACTAAAAGACTAGAATTGAATGTTTGCTACCTCAGTGAAGAATTCAGTCGGTTTATTTCTCCAAGCCTTGGGGACTTGAAATTGTAGTCTATAGGGACCATCCCATTCCGTTCCATTTGTGAACGAGAAGATCAAACTAAGAGCTGAAAAAGATAAATAAAATTTTAAAAATAGGAGGCAACGATTTATTCTTCTGCTACAACTAGGAGAAATTTCCTAACTAAAAGTCAAAAACTCACCATGCTTGGGAA
The DNA here is from genome assembly GCF_029784015.1 of Lycium ferocissimum. Taxonomy (NCBI): domain Eukaryota; kingdom Viridiplantae; phylum Streptophyta; class Magnoliopsida; order Solanales; family Solanaceae; genus Lycium; species Lycium ferocissimum. Next base: position 56,607,180 of record NC_081353.1, on the reverse strand, counting down.
TACATATCTGAATTGTATAAATCGGAAGATCAGCTTTTCCTCTGATTTTCTGGAGCATTACCCTAGGCTCACCACCACACATGATAGGTTGGTTGAAACCTCCTGAATTTGAGGCTCAAGAATTCAGCATTTCGGAATAGAGGTGATCAAATTTTATCTTACATGTTCTAATTAAGAGTTGAGAGTGTAGCAGAATGAAGAAATATTGCAAACATGAATGAAAAGAAGGAAGAAACCTGTTGGATTTGTCTGGAGAAAAGCATTTACTTAGGAATGTATTAGGGATAATTACATTTTTGGACTTTTCAAAAGAATAATAGCCAGCAAATGTATAAGTTATGTATATTAAGTATAAATATACAGATAATATACATATTATATACTCAAAACATACATATAATATACATAAATATACATAATTAGTGTATAAGTTTTGTATATTTTGGCTAGTGTCCGTAATTAATTTTGGGTGACGGGCCAAAATGAAAGAATCTCTCTTAGCTTCATAATCTGAGTAATTATGTGAATTGGAAAATCCTAATCGACAAGAACTTACCATTAAAAGCAATTCCAAATTCTTCATTAGGAACCATATTGTTTGCAGCTGGATTGTAAAAAAGCTTCAGTCTCTCGCCCTGTCAAAAAAGATATCGGACCTAGATTAAATGGCATTCAAAGCCATTATATATGAAAAAAAGATCTATTCATTTTTTCGGAAATGTAAGACATACTGCTGTTGGGGGAAGACCATTCATTGTTTTCCAATATACTGGTGATTTTCCGAGGTCAAATTTAGCCCATGTAGGAAGTGTGTATCTGTAACATGAACGTTGACGATTGTTAAACTTCCATAGTTGCATATCATGTATACATGGATAGTAAAAGACTAATGTGTAACATGAACATTGACGATTGTTATTCCATAGTTCCATATCACGTATACATGGATAGTAAAAGATGCTAACTTGCCATTCATACAAGAACTTACAGAGAAATTGGTTTTCCTTAAATTAGGATATGGAAAAACTGAACTATACTTGGGAATAAACCTTTGCGGCTCATGTATTTTGGAATTTAACTTCTGTATGCTCACAATTTATAGAAGTTGGATTAGTAACCCGAAATATTGAACATGTAACTTGCTATAATAAGTTTAAATACACTGGTACTGTAAAATTTCTTTACGCTTTCAGCATATTTAATTCCTACAATTTGATGCTAACAAAATTCAGTATATCGCATTAGAAGGCAGAAGATTGACAAGAGAAAGGTGAGCTTACTCTTTGATTTCCTCTGCTGCAGGGGGAGTTGCAACTGCCGCAGCAACTATCCCCCTACTAATTCTTACTAGTTTCCTTGTAGCTGGATAATATCTTCTCAATTGACCACCCATAAAACTTGTAGCTGCATTTTGGATATACAGATACATTAGACAAATGAAACACTACACACACACACACACATAAAAAAAAAAAATGAAAATTAGCTATGAACATTGTTGCTAATCGGTCGCTAAATAGGATTAGATACGTATCTGCTGTTTAGCTACAGAATTTCGTTGTCGCTAATTCCTGTTTTTTTTAGTAATGAAATAAGACAAACTACAATAGATTACTTCATAGATACGGACCAAAAAAGAGGGGAAATCATGCCAATGAAATGGAATTAACACAAGTAGTATAGAAGACACAAGCACAGCTTAAGGAAATGAAAAGCTCAAAGAGCATAATTGAGTTTTCTTTTTTCTGTTGGTTTCCTACCCGGGGTGTCCTGTACTAGCTTTGAGCCCCGACTAATTCTCATTGGCCGAGTTTCTATTGGTTATTTGCAAGTTAGATTAAAGTCATTATGCAAATCAAACTTATAGCAGGGAATCAATTAACTATGCCACAATCCCTAATTAGTTGGGTTGACTGCATGAAGCATCTGTACTCTATTATACTGTATTTGGTTATACTTCATTCCCATATAAAAGAATTTATCTTTTGAACAGAATTAGGATATTTCTAAAACTTTTATCTAAATTTTACACTGATCTCTATACTAACGCGCTTTTAAATAAAAGATTGCTTGGACAACATTGTATTAATGAAACAGCAACGACTAATAATTTATCTCCACAGTAGGGCAATTTTAAACGAATTAAGTGAGAGCCATCTCAAAAGTATTGAAACAACATGGATAATCTCCTAGGTTTTTAAGATTGTAATAACAGGTAAAGTCATCTTCAAACAATCATCTAAATTGCAAGATATTAAAGCAAATATATGCATACGCAGATCAAGAAAGTTCTTTAATGGTTGAAAAATGTTCAAGCTGCGACATCTATAATCAGATAAGGAAAAATAGTGGTAAAAAACAAAATCCGTCGCTAATCCCATTTAGCGACAGATTACCAAAAAATTCTGTTAGCTACAAGCAATTTAGCGAAAGATTAGCGACGAAATTCGTAGCTAATTCTAATGTTTTGATAGTGCAAGAAAGTAGCGTACCATATATTTTTGACACAGAGGGACCTGCATTACTATTAGAAGCAGAACGAGTTGCAGATAATATGGAGGGACTTGTTGATGCTGCAGCCATTTTGGAAGCTGTAGGATGAGAAAGTTAGAAACTCTTCCAAATAAATAAAAGAAGGATAATATGCTCTAAGGTATACATTAGCAACCACACAAAATACAAACTTTTTTTGGACTTAAAAAAATATCTCTTACCCCCAGAAACAGACAAACCACTTCATTTTCACACTTAGCATGAATCTTCAACTCTAAAAAAATCTTCATCTTAAAATCAACTACTATTTCAATTATCGACTAAAGACTTTGATTTAGATGTTCAGATTTTTTTTTTCTTCACATGTAAAAACAAAATCTAATTATATATCTTTTGTAGTAGAATGATGGTTCATAATATTTTGGCATCTAGTGGTGTCCATAAAGATATTAAACTTCTCCGTCTAGTACGGTAGTGGGCCAGAATTTTCGCTAAAAGAATTCAAAATATGATAAATTAAACACAAGAAGAAGCTAAGGAGATTCAACATCTACTATATATACATAAACGATAATTTTAACCTTATATGTAAAGTGAAATTAACCCTCTTGCACCCACGTGACTTCGCCCCTGGTCTAGTGGTGTCCAAGTGGTTTGGAGTACTTATTTACCTATTGTGTTTAAGGGTATCAAATGAGCGGATTGAATTATATTTATGGGAGTTGAAATGAGCTGAATCAATGTACACATTCAGCTATAATAAGCACAAAAGCTTCTCATAAACAATCTCATAACTTAAAATTCGACAAAAAATCTGTTATGATTTTTTTGTTTTTGTCAAAAAAATAAAATGGTTAAGATACCAAACAAGACTGATAAAGGCTATTTCCCCTATATAATGCCTATTTCTAAAAAATCAAACCTTCAAGAGTTTCATTTTCCCCTATTATTGATAAGTTCTTTTAACCCAAAAATGTAGATAGACTAACTTGGATTGCTTCAAAAATGATTTGTGACTGAACATGTCAAATCTAACTTGCTCGAATCTGGAAAGGATTAGACGAGTTACATCTTTATCCATGTTAAATCTAAAACCCTATGTGTCATCTATTGAATTGCATTATTGTAGAGGAAAAATTCTCTACGGTGATTCGTAATAGGTTAGGATACCATTCATATATATATATATATGAAATCCAGTAAAGGATAATGAAATAATTGAAACAAAAAATAGTAAAAACAAGTAGAGACAGAAAGGATTCACAATGTACAAAACAATTGAAACAAAAAATAGTAAAAACAAGTAGAGACAGAGAAGTATAATTTTCTCTAGATCTCCATATTCACAATCGTACAATAATTCCTCAATACAATGATATGAATCAAGAAAGCTTTAGTTTAAAGACAATAGCATAAAGTCGTATAAGGAGGTTACTATTTACGCCTTTTCTCCATAAAGTCATTGTTACTAGACACGTGATTTTTGATCCTCCCGAGACGTTTTCACTGTCTTATTGACTAATTTTCTTTTTTAGTCTAATCTTTGACATATTTATCTTTTATTTATCTTTTTAGTAGGTTTTTGTTAGAGAATTTGAAAACTGCAAAAAAGTGTCTCATTTTTAGAATATAAGTTTTGTTTTAATTTACAACAAAAGAGAGAAAATTTACCAAAAAATATGTTTTATCCATTTTAGTTAATTTCTAAGTTAAAGATTGTAATAAATAAGTAGCGAGTAACTGAGTATTTTTAATCTTGCTTTTTTTTTTTTTTTTTAATTAGGAGTAGCATTTCTATCAATTAAATCAAAAAATAAAACAAATAGTGTATTGCCACTTGGCAAAATTCCACTCTATCCACACAAAAAGCACATTCTACTTGGGAAGAGAATATTCCTTTTTTCCTTTTTAAGATATTTCTATCCACATGGACATTTTGGGAAAAGGGTATAAAGAAAACACATTCCAAACCCTATATCTAGACATACTATAAATAGCTAAATATAGAAACCTAATGGAGGACTCTACGAAAACACAAATCAGCTGCATGAAGGATGGCTACCATTTTTCATTTTTGCTAAACCTAGACACAAAATATCCTACACATAAACACATAACCAGCTGCAGACACTACACAACATACAGCCAAACATATTGAGAAAGTCATTTTCTCTACCAAATCATACACATTAATCATCATAGATACCTTACACCTAAAATTAGCCTCCCCAAAAATCTAGAGATTACACATAATGATAACCATAATCAGCCTTAAGTGAATACATACAAAATCTTCATCTTCTTCAATTTTAAGAAGAAAAGCAGCAGCTCCATCAAACACCAAGCACACAAGCATACAATCTTCATCTTGTTTGGGTTTATTTTCGGTTGAGGTCGAGGTCCGCGAATCAACGCTCCCGTCGGCGTCGAATTCAAGTTGCAGCAACTCATTTTTTGTACGTTAGCATGTAGTTTCCTTGGTCTCTATTTAATCGAAGAAAGTTTCAGCTTATAAAGGTCCAATCTTTACCTCTATTCATTTTACTCTGTTAAACCTGAGATGTGATTTTATTTTTGGGTGATGCGATTTTGTCCATGAATTTTATGAGTAGTCTTTGATGTTTGTTGATGACTAAATAGCTGAAGGTAAATGTCTTATTTAGCTGGAATTTAATTGCTCAATTTACATAGATTTGAGTTATTTACTGTGACCATGATTTAAGAGTACGTCAAAACGAATCATTGCTTATTGGCCCATTTAATTAGTACTATTTTATTTCCAGGATTCCTACATGGATTATTTCTTAGTCCATCATCTTTGATTTCATAAGTGTGATATATTATATGTTTTATTCCATAGAATATATATCTCACGTCACTGGTAGCTATTAAATTAGTAAGTCATAGTAAGTTTATTAGTAATATCAAGTTGGTCACTCCATTTCATTTGATTTTGTTTGTTTGGTGACCTGTAAATTTGATTATGTTTTGTTAGTACTTGTTTAAGTAAGAAACCGAGCAAACACGGATTTTGACTAGCTTTGGTCACATTTTGTGTCGCTATCCTATATTGAATAATTCTTTTGCCATGTTTGTATATACGTCTGAGTACTAAAATTTTAGGGCGCACGCCTAAATTGAAGGCCCGATTAATTATTTAAATGTGAGATGAGCGAGATGGGGTGCGAATTATTTCAAATTCCGTTGTCAAAGGAAAAGAAAAGAGTAGTAAAATCAATTGTAAGGGGGCGAGATGGGTTGCGAAGTTATTCAAAACCCGTTGTCAAAGAGTGAAAAATGACTAAAAATGATAAAATAAAGCGTCTTGATTAGAGACAAATAATTTTAGAGACAAAGCTTTAGGCACGCTTTTAACACTAGATGAGCTTTAGGCACGTTTCAAGATGTTTGTTTCGATTGAGAATGCGGTTACGCATCTTATTTCGAGACGCTTAAACAACTGTGGATGCGGTTAAGCACCTTGGCCAAACTCGTTTTAATAATTAATCATGTTTCGATTAAGAATGCGGTTATGCATCTTATTTTGAGACGCTTAAAAAATTCAAAATGCGGTTACGTATCCGGATTAAGACTAATAAAAGTTCAACAATAAAAAGTACGAGCAAACCAAGGCTCAGGAGCATAATTTATCCAAAATTAGTTTGAGCTAAGTATAAGTCGATAAAGCAACCGTACTAGAACCACGGGACTCGGGGAATGCCTAACACCTTCTTCTCCGAATTCCCTTACATCCGGCCTCGTTTTCGCCGACCAATAATAAAAGAGTCATTTTCTTTTGATTAGGATTCATAAGGTGAGTTGGAGCACCAAAACTCAATTCCAAGTGGCGACTCTGTAAAATAAATGATCTCTTTACAAAACATCACTTCAATTGGAAAAACCCTTTAATAATATAAAACCCGTGTGTGTTTATCGCGGGGGTTGGAAAAAGGGGTGTGACAACTATTTATAGTTACTTAAAGCTCATGGAGCTCAAGTCCTATCGTAGTATCCATTGAAGAGAAGTAGGTGCTATATGATATACTGTTGTCATGCGGATAAACAGTCCAAATACACTCGAGGTATTTGGATGTTATGTTGGTTGGTGTCATCATGATATAAATCTGACACCTAAATCGTTCTAGGACGCCTAATGAGCCACTACCCAGCAGGCGAACCCTCTGAACTAAACAATGCTCATAGCGTAGAATAAGAGCTCCGACCTGACTGTAATGGAACTGGAGACAGTGCCTGTCTTTCAGCTACGCCACCCACCAAACAAAAGAAAAGACATACAACACCAACAATCTAACCCAAACTCTACAAATCATATGATATTTCCACTAAAACACCAAAATCCAATTAAAACTCACAAATCCCAACCAAACTACACAATCCAACAAAACAACATACAATAGTACAATCAAACGGAACAAAAGCAAACAAAATTTATGCAATATCAAATGAAAAATAAAACATACACAAATACAACATTTAATATCCAAAAAGTAAGTTAAAACACCCATAAAGTTAATTAAACATCCAACTATGAGTCTATTCTATCCCCATCAACTCTATCATCGGAAGAACCTTAGTCGTGCATATTGGACAAAACAATCACGTGGAGAACGATTACGTCGAGAACGAGCCTCGAATCTAGCCTCACGAGATTGGGGAAATGGAAACACTCTTGTAGCGAATTAGTTTTTTTACTTAATCTTGCACTAATTATCTCTGTGAGTAGCTAACATAAAGGGTCTATCTACGGATCTAGATCATGCGCTCGAAAGAGGGGGTCTGAATTGCACCGGGGATTGGGTAGAGCAAGTTCTTAACCCAACGGTTCGTGTCGCATGGATTAGCTACTAGTATAGGCATATACCTAGTTAACGTGATAGGCTAGGATAGACATATACCTAGTTCGCCTTGCTTAGTCAAATATCGAAGATGCAATTGCATTCTTATTATTTGTGATGACCATGGAAGCATAGGCATTTCAGTAGTTTGAATTGAAAACGGTTAATTAGAGATGAACACTGGAGTAATATCAACTTTGTAATTAACCAACTAGATTCTCAAACATTACTTTAAATGAATACTCGACAGGATTGACATTCGGTCATTGACCTTGAATGTTCTCTTATTGAATTCTTCGTAAGGATTAAATTAGAATGTAGTTTTAGTTTTTTTTTTTTTTTTTTTTTTTTTTTTTTTTAATTTAATCCATCCACCCAAGATTAGCACTCTTTAGATTATGGGGTTTGACATAGACCTTTACCTTGTATATACCTAATCAGAAGAAAGAAGTACAACAAGAGAGGGACATAAAACCTTACCTCCAAACCTTAATCAAAGACTAAGGTATAGTACTTTGTTAAAATAGTTAGTTAGGACTAATGGACAAAACAATCCATTCATACTTCCGGAAAGTAGTTAGTTAGGAAGCCTCTAAGTTAGTTAGCTTCAATAACAACATACTTAGTTAAATAACTAATCAGTCTACTTTCTATGTGCATATATAGTTGATTAGTCTCATTTGTATACTCATAACTTTGATGATCAATAAAACAGTTATCATTTTCTTCTTCTTTCAATCTCGACCTCCTTCTTCTTCTTCTTCTTCTTCTTCTTCTTCTTCTTCTTCTTCTTCTTCTTCTTCTTCTTCTTGCTTCTCACACAGATCTTGAGTATTGATCTGGTTTGGTTCATGGTATCAGAGCAACAGAACTTTGCATCTTAAAGTTCTGATAATACGATCCTAAAAGACTTCTATCAAATTCCGCAAAGATAGTTAATCTGTGAATCTATTCAAGTTCAGATTCTTGTTTTTTTTTTTAAATCTGTCAAGAAATGGCACCTGTCACTGATGGAACTGGAAATGGCTCAAGTATTCCTTTGTGGTAATGTTTGTTAATGGAGGAACTTCAAACACTTCTCAGCAACAAACAACACAAGCAACTACACCTACGATGGATCGCAATCATCTCCTATTCTTGAATTCAACTGATGTAAGTGGTATTGTCACACCCCGTATCTTAGAACTAAGGTTACACTCGTATCGTTAGAGTTTTAGCGTTAAAATTTGAAAGTTTGTACATACTGCGAAAATGGTTAACAGGCCTACTTCGGGCAAGCGTAGCCCCTTGATTAGTTGAGAATATAGAAAAGGCTCCTGACTGAAAGTTATAGTATGTGGAAATAACTTTCCATTTATATAAAGATCAGGAAAAATAGAGATCGTCGTAAGATGGCTAATTGTAAGGCACTTAAGATTCGATAGAATCGGCTAAGTTTTCGATACGTCTGACTTCCAGCCGAATTTCGTGAAAATCCGTTGAGAATTTGAGAAACCTTAAACCATAAAAGTTGTAGATATTTGAAATACCTTTCCAACGGTATATTGTGGAGCCTAAATAGAGCTCTATATGAATAGTTATTCCCATTTTACTCCAGACAGCATAGTGAAACCCTTGCGTCGCAAGGGTGGCGCAAGAAGAAGCTGCTCGGACCCAATTTTTGCCTTGTGCACCGTCGCAAGTGTGGCGCAGGTGTCATATTTTTTCGTATTACGTATTTTTCTATATAATTAAGGTCGGGGTTTATTTCCTCAACTTCCCCAAACACAAAAAACTACTTAGAAGGAGATAGAACTCATCCCAAGCCTCAAGAACACTTCAAGATGAGTATTAGTGATGATTCTAAGTTGATTTCAATTCCCCAATACCTTATTAACATGATTAAACCCTTCAAATCCATAGATAATCGATTGATACTTGGTTTTGGACAAAAGGACCCTAGAACTCGAATTCAAGAGGATTGAACTTCAAAAAGGTAATACTTCTACTCTAATCACTTATAGTTGTGAATTGATGGGTTATTGGGAGAATAGTAAATGGGTTTGATAGAGAGTATCATATGAACTATGCTAGGGTTTTGGATTGTTGACTTGAGATTGTTGCAATCATATGGGTGATAGAGAATGATGCTAATTACACCTAATTGAGATTGTAGAATCACCTAGAAGTAATAGAATGGGAATTGGATGAAGGAAACACCATTAATAAAGATTGTGGAGCTTTATGACCACCAAGTATTTGATAAAATGTTTAAATGACCAAAGCATGAATATTAGTTCTAATATAGAATCTCTTTGACTTGTATTGCTATAGATTAAAGTTGAAAGGGTTGACAAACGTCGTATTACACTCAGAAAGTAGGAAGTTAAGGTATGTGAGGCTAACTCTATACGTTTGGAAATATTAATGATTTTTCCTACACCACATTCGTTTACAACGTTGCTAATTGCCTCAGAAATATAGTTAAGCTTAGTTCCTTGAATAGTTCCAGAACTTCTATTCTCTAGTTTCATAATTCATTCATGACTTTCATTCCAAATGTTGTGAGTTCAGTACGTAATCAATATAGACTTGTGCTTGATACCCATGAGTCTCAGTCTAGATTACTTAGTATGTTTATAAATAGTTAAAGCTTCAATTCTCATAATCAGTTCATGAATATATGTCTGAGCGAATCATTGCCCAGTATGTTAGTGTTGTATCTTTCAACATGATTCTCAGTTCTTTTATGTAAATTGTTTAATGGTGAACACCTGTGTTATTAGGCCTAAGGCCGTAGTTATGTATACGTATACATGGCCCGAGGTCGCAGCTTGTGCACATATATATTCGGCCCGAGGCCGCAGATTATTTACTCAGATAAATAGGTGGTTCCTTATTCAAAACAGGGAGTATTCATATCTTTACTTTTTTATTTCAGTTATCAGTTCAGTTTTAGTTTTAGTATTTACAGTTCTTTCTTTCAGTTGCTATACATACCAGTGCAATTCAAATGTACTAACGTCCCTTTTGCCCAGGGCCTGTATCTCGCAATGCAGGTTACTCTCAGAACTATCCTTGCCATGGCAGCATCTAAACAATGGCACACCCACCAAATGGATGTTTACAATGCATTTCTAAAAAGAGATCTTCATGTTGAAATATATATGGACCTGCCTCAGGGATTTTTGAGCCAGGGGGAATCTAAACTTGTATGTAGACTCATAAATCCCTATATAGATTAAAGCAGGCCCCCAGGCAATGGAATGCAAAATTGAAAGAAGCTCTACTTGTTCTCAAGTTCAAACAAAGTTAATATGACCATTCTTTGTTTGTGAAGAAAACTGAAATAGGAACTTTGATGATTCTAGTCTATGTGGATGACATGCTTTCTACAGGAGATAGTTTGAAACTTATTAAGGAAACAAAACAATCCTTACAACAAGTATTCAAGATGAAGGACCTAGGTGACTTAAAGTACTTCCTTGGATTGGAGTTTGCAAGATCCAGTGAAGGCATACTAGTGCATTAGAGGAAATACTCACTTGAACTGATTTTAGGACTTGGACTTGGAGCAACTAAACCAAGTACTACTCCTATGGATACAAATGTGAAACTTACAACAAAAGAATATGATAAATACACTAGCAATCAGACTGGTAAACAGTAGAAGATCCATTGTTACTAGATGCATGCTCATATCAAAGATTGATAGGGAAATTGTTGTATCTAACAGTTACAAGACCAGATATTTCATACAGTGTTCAAACTCTAAATCAATACCTACAACAACCAAAGATGTCACACATGGATGCAACATTGAGAATAGTTAGATACATTAAGTCACAACCAGGACAAGACATACTTATATCAAGTAATCCTATTCAAAATGCGATCGCCTCGTGATGCAATCTTGAAATTGGGCACCATGCTTGCTACGGAAGTCCAAGCGTATTCATAATCTCAGAAGTTCCGCAAAGGACTACGTAACCTTAGCATCAAAAGTCTCAGAGTTAACTTGGTTACTTGGATTATTAACAGAGTTGGAAGTCAAAGTTTCACTACCAGTTGACATATACAGTGACAGTACATTAGCTCTACAAATAGCAGCAAACCCAGTCTATCATGAGAGAACAAAGTACATTGAAATAGAGTGCCACTTCATTGGAGAGAAGATCCAACAAGACACAGTCAAAACTCAGTATATTCCACTACCAGAAATTGAGCCTATGGCAACAGATTGTTTAGCTACGGTTCTTAAACCGTTGTAGATGTCATACGGGTAACGGTTAAAACCTTGTTGCCAAAAGGTTTTGAGGACACCGGTACAAGTTAATAATTAAACCGTTACCGTAAAAAACCGTCGCTATAGGGTTACCTATAGCAACACATTTGTTAACCGTCGTTAATGTTATCCATGTGATACTATTTTTATCTATCGGAACGGTTTTAATTCCCTCCGCCCTTTAATTTCCCCGCTCTATTTTTTGCTTAACCCGCCAAAATCATTTCTTTTCTTTTCTTTTTTACATTTATTTGCTAAATCAAAACTAATATGTCTTCTCTTTCATCGATTAACGTATCAAACAAAAAAAATCCTCTCCATTAACGATTCTCCATCGTAACTCCTCTCCGTCGAACTCCTCATTTCATCTTCTCGTTTATATTGTTGTTTGGTCTTTTTCAACCGAAATTTCAAAATATTAGTGTAGTTAATTTCTAGGGTTCGGTCGCTAAATGGTTAGAAGAAGTGGTTGTTTGAGAAATCTCGAGAAGACATATTTGAGACATCATTAGCCGAAGAAATGTGTAAGTTCTTTGCCGATTATTTTTGAATTTCTTCTTTAATCTCTTATTTTTTCTTTAATGTGAGGTGTGGGTAGTGTATTTGATATAAGCTAAGTTTAGAAAACTCGTATAAAGGCTAAAAAAGAACCCCTTTTGTGATATTCAGCAAACAATTAATTTGGGTCCTTTATCGAAGTGGGTTTGAAATAATTTTAAGCCTTTTGGTTGGGTCTTTGCTTTGCTTGGTTCTACAATATCACTTTTCTTCCCTATTTTTGTTGTCAAAAGAAAAAGCCGAGATTTGGCTTTTTTCCTTTGACTTTCTCTCGCAATTTCACTTGTGGGTGCATTTTATAGTGGCGATTTCATGTAGTGTGGTGAAATTGTTTCTCTCGGGACTCGATGTTGGATCTAAACTTGTTTCTTCTTGTAATTTTTTGTATAACTTTAATCGACCATATCTTGAGTGACTAAAAATTACCATGGAAGTGGCTATAAGGTATAGAAAGTTTATCTTTTCTCGACATGGTGTTTTCGAATGGCTGAAAAGATACATTTAAAAAAGCGATTATTCCCTCGTTCCGTTCGTAAATATAGTTACGAGGAAAATTTTATTGGTTTTAAATAGTAGAATAATGTATTTTTGGAACAATATTCATGTGATTAAATTCAAAGGAGAAGGCATTAAGTCAAATAGTAAATGAAGAAATCTCTTTAGGGGCTGGGAAGTGGAAGACAAAGGAGAAACGTTTATGCAATATTGTGTTCGGGTCCAAATAAAAAGGTTCATATAGTGTATTTTATTGCTATTCTAGATCCTAAAATTTGAAATAAGCCACCCGCCACATGCAAATAAGCACATATTGTCATATAACTTGACCTATTGGTTTGTTGTTGATGATGTGAAAAGAATTCAATGGTCTTGGCTAACAGAAAGAAAGTTTTTTCTTTAAGGATTTTGATTGTTCTCCCGTAATCCCAAGTGTTCTTCAACGACACTTTATCACGTCGTAAACGATCGGTTCACATCGCGAGCACGCTTTTTTCTTTAATGGTGTTGATCGTTCTCCCGAATCCCAAGTGTTCTTCTACGACACTTTGTCACTTCGTAGACGACATCGGTTTGACATCGCAGAGCCCGTGAATCGCTAGTGTGAGGTAAGGGCTTTTGATTTCTTCATGTCCCTTCATCTTTTTCTTCTTCATTAAAATTGTGATTTTGGTTTTGTTCAAATTATTGAGTTTTTGTCTCAATATTTTTACAATATCCGGTTGCTTATTTTCCTATTATATCATTTAAAGTAGATAAGAAATGGATGGAACTACTTCAATTTAGTAAATATCTAGTGAAATGTGTGAGCTTTACTATTTTCGAATAGCTAAATCATGGTTATTAAGGTTATTCGATTTCCCGGGTTAATGCTATGTCTAAGGTTGGAGTGTTCCAATTTAGGACTTGATGATGTCTTGAGTTGGTGCTACAAAAGCCTAAACTATGTATGGTAAAAAAACAAAAACTTGATAAAATGAGTTAATGATAGAATTTCCGCATGCAATGTTGTGTCCTCGCGCTCATCTTATTGATCACACCTGTGTGTAAACCGCTAGAACTCATATCGCTATTGACCGCATTCCATCGCATTTGTGTCAATCAAATTGTTTCCCAAGCTTGGCCCCTTGATGCACAACTTGACCAACTATCCTCTCAAGAAATTACTCGCATCTTAGTGTAATTCTTTGCTTTGACCGATGTGTTGTAAAAAACCAAAGAACAATAAGAGGGAGACCGTTAGAAGCCGCAACTTGCTACACTCCTCAGATTGCCTCTCATTGTGTGACTCGCATTATTTCTTTGTTGTTTCCATGCAAAAGTCATTTATCCATATTCCACATGAAAAATAAAGAACCATTTGAATCCCGCACAACTTAACTATAATGTAGCTCTTTTGCTTCAATGAAATTTACGGAGGAAACTAGCACCAAGGCAAATTTTCAACTTTATCGTGCATACTCCCTAAAGCCAATACCATTTCCCATACCTTGTCAATTTTTCGAAAGTTTTGAGCATATAATGCTAATACCACACACCGAAGAAGAGTCAATACATAGATCCCGTATGACCATCTTTGCCTATCTAACTAGTAAAAAACCCCACAGACCGTGCAAACCAAAGTAGGTGTTTTGTGACTTGTATTCTTTGAAGTGAAGCACCTGCAGCCTTCCTGAGCTCGCATTTTTGCTATCAATACCAATACAAACCAACACTAGCCGCATTTTTGATGAACTCGCATATCCGCAAATTAAAAAACCAAGAAACCAAATACACTCTTAATCTGGCAGACTGCTTGTTTATTTTTGTGCCAACTCTATACCCTATATCATTTCCCGAACTGCAAATTCTTGCAAATAATGTAAGGCATTTTTCTTAAGGAAAAAATACTTGCCCTCGTAAAGAAGAAAAAATAATGCCCCCTCTCTCCTCCCAACTTTAGTTTTTCCTTAAGTACGGTTAGAGGCAATGGATTTTGCCTTGAGACTTTTTTTTTTTTTTTTTTTTTAACTTTTCAAGGCAAATAGTAGCAACTCATTAAGTAGCATAGTGCAGCATCCAGTGTTTGATCCGAATTTCCAATCCGCATGATTAAGACCAATTTAAGGTTTAATTTTTTGTTTTTTTTTTACCGTAATTTTATGCTAAAACTCGAGATTTTGTGTGGTCGATAGGAACTCGTAAGTATCATTACTTTTATATAAGAAGTTGCTTATTTGAGCTGGACTTTTGAAGTTAACTAGTGGACCGGGTAGGCTAAACTCGCTATATTAGAGTTGCAACAAGAATAATAAGTTCATTTAGCATTTACGTTTCTTTTTTAAGGCACCGAGGTATTCTTTTATAACAAAATGGTTAGCTATAATGGTTATCGAGCATGAGCTTGCTTATATTGTGCTAGTAAATAACCGGATAAAGGAGGAGGGTGGTGGTAGCCAACCCGCGTAAAACTTGCTAGATTAAATGGTATCACTTTATCAAAAAGTGGCATTTACGGTGAGTAAAAAGAAATACTCTTCCACATAAAACTCATTTTGTATTGGAGAAAAGACAGAACAAGGAACACCTAGTTAGGAAGTTTAATTTATTCTACAGAACCGGACCTTTTTAGATCCGTACCACCCCAATTCCTTTTTGATTTAAGTGCATCTATGTTCAAAGCTTTGCTCTACCTAAATCCACTTCACCGAACATGTCTAGAATTTTATCTTTATTTTTTTATTACTTGTTGCTAAAGGGATCGTGATCTTGACTTCAGTTTCTAAGCTTAGCATGAATCTTAATTTTGGTGATTTGCTTGTGATATGTAGGATTAAATGGATAATGGAGATAAAAGTTGGATGAGTCACCAAGATGGACGAGAAGAGTATGTTGATGGAGTGAATTATTTTCTTGATAAGGCATTTGAAAGAGCTTCTCAAGGAAATGAGATATTATGTCCTTGCAAGAAGTGCATGAATCGCTATTGGCATTACTGAAATGTGGTGAGGATCACTTGGTTGTTCATGGTTTTGTTGATAATTACACCAAATGGGTTTTTCATGGAGAAGGGTTTCATCGAGAAATACACCTATCCAATAAATGACGATGAAGGTTCTTGCGTGACGACATTGATGGACTACTTCGTGATACATTTAGAAATGGGGTGAGTCTATGAAGAAACAAAATGCAAAGAAATTTTTTAAATTATTGGAGGAAGGGAAACAAGACTTATATCCGGGTTGTGAAAATTTCAATAAATTGAGTTTCACCATTCGGTTGTACTTATTTAAATCATTACATGGTTTGAGTAATGTAGCATTCTCAGACTTGTTAGATTTGATAAGAGGCATTTCCTGCTTTCGTCGATACCAAAGTCTTTCAATAAGGCTAGGTAAGTGATTAAAGATTTGGGTGTACATTATTTAAAAATAGATTAAATTTTGGACAATGAGAAGCGGGGAATCGTCTTACGTGGAACTTCTAGAAAGAGTGTTGGTGATGCCTATCATCAATTCACGCTCTAAAATTCTGCGAAGGTTTTAGGTACTTCCCCTTAAAGCCTCAGGCTTCGGAAAGGATATTCATGCTCTTGCAATGAGATGGCACGCTAATGAACGACCCAATGATGGAAATTTAAGGCATCCCGCCGATGGGGAAGCATGGAAGGATTTGATCGTTTGTAACTCGAGATCCTCGTAATGTTAGAGGTGATGGTTTCAATTTAGAACCATGAGTATTTCTCTCGGACCTCGTTATGTTGATGAACTATAATTTATCACCATGGATTTGCATAGTTCGGGATATATTACGTGTTGTCAATGATCATTCCAGTCCATCATCTCCGAGAAATGATATAGACGTATCTACAACCACTAATTGCGAAATTGAAGGAACTATGGGAACTCGGGATAGAAACATACGATCTGAAACCGACCAAACATTAATGCTTTATTTTTTTATTAGTGATTTTCCAAGATTAGCAATGCTTTCGGGATGGAGCACCGAGGAAAATTGGCATGCCCACTTGTAATTATGACACATGCTCTCGATATCTCAAACATAGTCGTAAGATGTGCTACTTGGGTCATCGTAGATTTTTGCCTTCCGATCATCCATTGCGAAAGATAAAAAGTCATTTGATGGTAAGGAGGAGCATGCACTTGCTACGACCTTGTCGTAGTATAGAAGTGCTTGAAAGGCTACGAATTCAACAATGTATTTGGAAAGGGCAAAAAAAAAAGGCCTCGAGATAATAAGGGTCCGTGGAAAAAAAGATCTATTTTTTTTGAATTGCCATATTGGGCACATAACAAATTGAGGCACAACCTTGATGTGATGCACATAGAAAAGAATATATGTGACAGTTGCTTGGGACTTTCTTTGGAGATAGATGGAATTATGCATGTAAATCTGCTATGACTTACAAGAAATGGGGATACGAAAGGAGCTACAACAATAGAAGATAATGATGGAAATGTAAGTTTGGCTCAAGCTTGTTTCTCCATGAAGCCCGAACGAGAAAAGGTTGTTTTGCACCGTCTTGAAAAATGCCAAATTACCAAAAGGGTGTGCTTCTAATATATCACATCGTGTGCAAGTGAAGAGAGATGAAAATATCGGGGTACAAGAGTCATGATGCTCATTTTATAATGCATTACCGGTTGCCGTTAGAAAATGGCCGCCCAAGATCGTTTCATTAACCTTGATTAGATTGGGCAATTTCTTTAGAGCTATATGTAGTAAGGTTATAAGTAGAAGAGATCTTGAGAAATTGGATTCTGAAATTGTTGAAATAATATGTGACCTGGAAAGGATTTTTCATCCAGCATTTTTTGATATAATGCCACATTTACCTATTCATTTAGTGAATGAAATTAAGCTTGGGGGTCTGACTCATCTTATTTGATGTATCCCAATGAGAGGCACCTATGTAAGTTGAAGACGTTCGTTCGTAATCGATCTTGTGCAGAAGCATCAATAGCAGAGGGTTTTTGTGAAGAGTGTGCTTGACCTTTTGTTCAAGATACCTACGCGATGGTGTGAAGACAAGATTCGGTAGGTACGACCGAGGATGATGAACGTGCTTTAATTTGTCACCTATATTCCCTAAGATAGGTCATCCAATTGGAATTGAGAAGAAAAGGATTCGAATTTTTATGATGGATCCACATTCACGTTATGAGGCACATCGGTATGCCTTATTCAACACTGGAGATGAACAAGTTGAAAAGTTTATCGAGTAAGATCAAATACATAACAATTACTTATATTTTAAACTTCATTCATTTCGTTATGATAACGCCTCGTTAAGCTCAATTTATAAAGTCCTAAATATTAAATTTCAAATATTCATGATTTGGGAACATAAGAATGTAATGAGTAATCATACTAGATCAAACGCGTGGGCAAGAGCAAGGAATCATAGTCGGAATTGACCGTTGGTTTGAAGAGAAAGTTAAAAATGTTGAAGTACCCGATTATCTAATATGGCTATCTAGAATGCCTAATGTGGTGGGCAAGAGATACACTGCATATTTCATTAATGGATACCGATTTCATACAAAAAGTCGGGATGCCCCACGAAAGACTCAAAATAGTGGAGTGACGCTAAAAGAACAACGGATAGTTTTGCTAGTTCTAGGGACCAAAATCCCATAGATGGAGAGGTTATTTATTATGGAGTTATTCAAGATATCATTGAGATTGATTATTATGGCCATTTTAGTGTTGTACTGTTTAGATGTGATTGGTTTCATAATGAAGTAGATGAATATGGGTTAACTCGAGTATACTTCAATAAGTTATAAAGAAAGATGATCCTTTTGTGTTGGCATCACAAGTTCATCAAGTTTTTTATGTGGATCCGGTTGAGAAAGATGTTTATTATGCAAGGAATAAAGTCCTCGTTGATTTGTATGATCTAGAGAAAGAGAATTGTCCTAATATAGGAGACACATTTTGGAGGAGCCTAATGATGACCTTGGTCCCTCAACTAGATTAGATGACGGTGACGTTAGATGGTCAGAGAAGATGTGCCGCCGATGTCGTTGATATTCCATCTAATGCACAACATTCGGGAGAAGATACAATTATGGAAACATCGGAAGAGGAGGATGAGTTCGATGATGCGATTGGGATTCCATGGAGGAAAATGATTAGACAATAAAGTTCTGAACTCTTTTTATATATGCTCATCATTGTTTCATTTTTTATTTTGAGCGTCTGATAAATGCCTTTTTTCATACATATTTTATGATCTTTTCTTGAATTTCTACAAGAATATCCCTTCTTAATGCAAGAAAATCATGTTTCTTTTTGACTGTTAATTTGCCTATTTAGTGTGAACTTTTATCTATTTCTACTTAGATTAATGCCCTGCCTACTTATAGTAGAACTCGAGTTCATAGTCCTAGTTTGTGTCACAATAGTACTAGATAATATAATCCTACGCCATTCGATTGATTTCGTTTTAAGCCTTTGTTTCGTTTCAAAGATGCATACATTCTCCGCTAACCAATTTTATATTTCATATTCTAAAACTTACAGACTTGAGTAATCATGAATCAAGACGGGAGTTCAAGAAAAAGCAAGAGAGTTAAGAACTCAAACTTCATTCCACCGGATCTGTTGCATCTTTGCTAAGCCAAAGGGTTTTGAATCACAAGCACAAGCAAAACTCAAAATACATTCCGAACCTCATGTTAATAAGTCAAATGAAAAGGATTACAAGCACAAAGCGAACTCAAACTACATTCTAATTTGGATCGAAGTGGAACAAGGAAGTGTGTCCCGATTCTACTTGTCTTGCAAAGACAAACAGATACATGAGCAAGTCTTGTTGGATTCCACCACTCCAGAATCACGAGAAGCACAAGAACAAGTGCAACAAACCTCACAACTTTCCGCATTCCGCATTACAAGCGATTCGAACAAATCCAACAAGATCCACGTGATTCTACTAATCTTCAAGCAAATGACCAATGCGGCGAAGGAGGCAAGATTTTCTGATTTAAACTACATGCACTTGAAATTAGAATTAGTCTTTAGCTTATAAAATCGATAGTTGTATTGTCCGGATTTAGTTTTAGAATTAATTTTTATCTTACTAAAAATAGTTCATAAGCAAGTGTGCTTATGTTCTAAAAATTACTAAATTTGAAATAGGTCCTAGGACAATCATACTCGCATAACTATAAATTGTTTGGTTCATATTATTACAGCCCTTCCACTCAAAAAAGAAAAAGAGGTGGAACACAAATGCAAAGTGTACATGGACGGAGTGAGCGCAAGGCGATCGTGCTAAATGAGTTACACCAACCCATTGGTCCCTACCGAAGCAATTGTGAAAGAGTTGGGTAGCTTCCTCGGCACATTGGCAAGGAACGGGACCTTCGTCCTCTGAATGTGTTTAAATGGAAGAAATTGAAGACACATGATGATATGTGGAACTATACCATGGTTTGAATTTCTCAATGTTCCAATTTTTACTTGAAAATATTTCAGATTTTTTTGCACTAACCCAATTGCACCAAATTGTAGTGAGAAATATGACATTCTAAAGTTGCGAAAGAATGGGCTTTGCGGACAATTCAACTTGCTTGGAGAAAGTATAAGAATGGGTTGAAGAAGAAACACTACTATTATGCCAATGACGAAATTCGAATGGCAAAAAGGCCTAAAAAAGTTTCGAGAATCTCAATTTAAGGCTCTCCGAATATTGGAACTCCGATGCGCTAGAAGTAAGATATAAATCATAGACAACTTTCTTTTCTTTAAATTAGTTCCTTAAGGAAAAATTTTGCCCCATAAGCAAAAACTAAATTATGCCTTGAGGAAAAGTTATGCCCCTCCGCATAACTTTAGTTTTTCCTTAAGGAAGTTATGCCGGAGGAAATGAGACTTTGCCTTGAGACTTTTTTTTTTTTTTTTTAAAAAAAACTTTTCAAGGCACACTTTTAGTTAAGGCATACTTTTGGTTATACCTTAATTAAAAGTACGCCCATAAGGCATAATTCCTTAAGGAAAAGTTTTGCCCAATAAGGCAAAACTAAATTATGCCTTGAGGAAAAGTTATGCCCCCTCCGCATAACTTTAGTTTTTCCTTAAGGAAGTTATGCCGGAGGAAACCCAGACTCCTTCCACCTTGTCTTTCCTTTTCATGCCTTACTTTTATTTTGGTCGTCTAAATGTAAGGCACTCATAATCTGTTTGCTTTAACGTTCCCTTTTTTCGTGATTCGACGTATTTTCACCTACTCATGAAGTCTTTAGAAACTACAAAGTGATACATTAGGCAAAAATCTTGAACGAGACGCTCTACCGGATCACGATAGGCTGAAAATCCCTTATCATCTCCTATATACATTCGATGGTACAAATAACATGTCTTCGCAAGTAACTAACAAAAAGTAAGCAACCTTCGGATATTCAATTTATGCCCTTCATCTATATAATTTTTGGCTTCTATTATTTCACTAACTCATATTTTTGCGGGACATGTCCGGAAAAAAATACAGAGAATCGAAAAAAAAAGTTGAGGTATCCACACACTGTTGGCAAAACAAGTTTTGCTATAATCCGTGAGGTTTGGTGTTTTCTTGGATTGTTCATTTACTATGAACTTGTTGACTTTACTTGGGAAGATTTTTATACTATCTTTTATCTAACTAGAAAAAAAGAAGGAAAATCCGAAGCTTTGTCAAGTAAGGAGTTTTTTGTGGCTACTAGAAGAAGGAAACCAGGCCGAGTATACAAGGACTCATATGAAGATACGGCTAGCAAAATAGTACGAAATTTTCTATTTAAAGGTTTATCGATATCATTTGCTTGTTCTTAAATATTGGATTAGTTTTATTTACTTGAGCCCCCTTCTCTTCAATCTGATTTGTAATTTGAAATGGAGAGAATAGAAACTCAAGAAAGTGAAAGATGGCGATCAATCGGTTGACGCATATGTATCGATAATGGGACCGATCATCCGGTCGAGTAAGATTGTATGGACGTGGGGTTACCAAGACTCTCTTGAAACGAAAAGCGGCGGATCGGACTCTCTTCAAATGTTACCGATGAAATGGAGAAAAAAATGGAGGAGATAGAAGAGAGGATGCAACAAAGAATGCGCAGAAAAATTCAACGCGCAAAAGGATACCATGGAACAAGATATTACAATGAAAGTCATTGCAAAAATTCAAATGACTAAATCCAGAATTCCGACTTGATCCTAATATGTTAAGGTTCAGTGTTCGCTCACCCGGAGAAGCTTCCTCTACACCTGGTAACAATCAAGGTCAGACTTATTCTGATCTCTTTCTTGCCTAAACTTAGTGAAATCTTATGCTTGCTTGTTTTTTTGATTTTCTTATGCTAGCCGATTTTTCTTCTCGACATTATCGAAAAGTAGACTTTTTCCTGAAAAGAAAAAGGAATCAAAGTTTGCTTGGATGATTATTTGTATTTCTCTATATATCTTTTACTGTTCAGTTTTTTCTTGTTCAATTCATGAGTTTGTATGTGTTTGGATTGTTGAAAGGCAAACTGAAAAAGGGTAGCAAGTCTTTTTTTTTTTTGGGGGGGGGGGGGGGGGGGGGGGGGGGGTAAGTAAAACATTTTATTACCATGGATAATATTTACAAACAAACTAGACCCTCTAGAATCGAGTAAATTGGACCCCCAGCTTTAGCCTCAACTAAACACCAAAGCAAACAACTACTACCTTTCAAATCAAACACTACCAACATATAACACCTATCCGTGTAGGAAGCTAAGGATAAAAATTGAGAGTGACCATCATTCTAGCCACCTAGGAAACGTATTTACTCGACATAAAACATCCTAGATAATTATCCTCACAACTTGGTCACCAAGAATTCTAAAAGACTTTGTTGTTTTGTTTTCCCATATGTAGGGGACGAGGGCAGCCATTGCCATCCTATATATCTTTGCCTTAGAGCTTTTGTTTGTAGCAAAGTTCACAGCACATTGTAGTTCATCATGCCATCTCATTGCATGTCTAGTATAACCTTGCCATTTAAGAATTTTGCACCAGATATAAGAAGAGATAGGACATTAGCTGTCTCTGGTATATCTTGCATTTTGCTATCAATACCAATACAAACCAACACTAGCTGCATTTTTGATGAACCTGCATATCTGCAAATTAAAAAACCAGTAAAACCAGTCACACTCTTAACTATTGAGACTACATTGTTTATTTTTGTGCCAACTCTATACCCTATATCATTTCCGAAACGTGTAAATTCTTGCAAATAATGCCCCATAAGGCATAGTTCCTTAAGGAAAAATTTTGCCCCATAAGGCAAAACTAAATTATGCCTTGAGGAAAAGTTATGCCCCTCCGCATAACTTTAGTTTTTCCTTAAGGAAGTTATCTTGCCTGAGACTTTTGCCTTTTTTTTTTTTTTTTTTTTTTTTTAACTTTTCAAGGCACACTTTTAGTTAAGGCATACTTTTGGTTATACCTTAATTAAAAGTCCGCCCTACAAGGCATAATTCCTTAAGGAAAAGTTTTGCCCCATAAGGCAAAACTAAATTATGCCTTGAAAAAAAGTTATGCCCCCCCTCCGCATAACTTTAGTTTTTCCTTAAGGAAGTTATCTTGAGGGGGAGACTTTGCCTTGAGACTTTTTTTTTTAAAAACCACCTTATTTGCACAAGTAATCCGTCCCTACTATTCGAATAATAAACCGCTTTTTGACCAATCTTGCTAAGAAAATTGTTTCTTTGAAGTGAAATTTTCGTTAATGTCGCTTTCTTGCCGAAATTTTGTATGTGTCCCAAGTCCGGTCCCTTTGGTGCACAAATTGCAAAGCAATGCAAAAAACAAACAATAGTCCGAATCGCTACCGATTCTGTCCTTTGAAAAAACCAAGAGTAGGAGTCTTGCATGTATGGCCTTGTCTTGTGTCCTTGTATGTTGTCTCTCGGTATATCTTGCATTTTGCTATCAATACCAATACAAACCAACACTAGCCGCATTTTTGATGAACATCGCATATCCGCAAATTAAAAAACCAAAAACCAGTCCACACTCTTAATCTGAGACTACGCTTGTTTATTTTTGTGCCAACTCTATACTCTATATCATTTCCTGAATCTGTGTAAATTCTTGCAAATAATGCCCCATAAGGCATAGTTCCTTAAGGAAAAATTTTGCCCCATAAGGCAAAACTAAATTATGCCTTGAGGAAAAGTTATGCCCCCTCCGGCATAACTTTAGTTTTTCCTTAAGGAAGTTATGCCGGAGGGGGCAGACTTTGCCTTGAGACTTTTTTTTTTTTTTTTTTTTTTTTTAACTTTTCAAGGCACACTTTTAGTTAAGGCATACTTTTGGTTATACCTTAATTAAAAGTCTGCCCCATAAGGCATAATTCCTTAAGGAAAAGTTTTGCCCAATAAGGCAAAACTAAATTATGCCTTGAGGAAAAGTTATGCCCCCTCCCGGCATACCTTTAGTTTTTCCTTAAGGAAGTTATGCCGGAGGAAAAGACTTTGCCTTGAGACTTTTTTTTTTAAAAACCACCTTATTTGCACAAGCTGTCCAGCCTACTATTCTGAATAATAAACCAGTTTTTGACCAATCTTGCTAAGAAAATTGTTTCTTTGAAGTGAAATTTTGCTGTTAATCTCCGCACTTTTTGCCGAAATTTTGTATGTGTCCCAAGTCCGGTCCCTTTGGTGCACAAATTGGCGACAATGCAAAAACCGGCAATAGTCTTTGACCGCTACCGATTCTTTGATCTTGTCTTTGAAAAAACCGGTAGGAGTCTTGCATGTATGGCCTTGTCTTGTGTCCTTGTATGTTGTCTACGGTATATCTTGCATTTTTGTGGGACCTCTTGAGGTGTAATAGCAATAATACAAAGTTATACACGCTTCTCGATACCATCACGTGACCATCCATCAACAACCACCTTATTTGCACAAGTTGTCTGACCTTTGTGCAACTAATTAAGTAGCATACTATGATGTACCTCTTCATATCCCATTAGACTAGGATAATGAGTATACAAGTTTGTCACTGAGACCCAAACCATGTCCCCTGCCCGGTACCATACCCGAATCACCAATATTTCGATTTCCTTATTTTTCCATCTACTCACTTCCTTTATACCAATAACCAAGACATCAAAAGTTGCTCCATCCCTTCATTATTAGAAAACAACATCCACCGTAATTCCCTCAAAAAACATGATGCGGGTGTCATCACATACCGTAGTCATCATCAACTCACTGCATTTATGATGTGAAAAACTAGACCAGTTAGCCTGATTATTTTCAAAATGTATCAGTGAAGGTCTTAGTATAATTTTTTTAATTCCTCGAGTTTGTGTAATTTTAAGCATATTGTACGACATGTCTCTCTTTCTCCGTTTTGGTTGATATTGATTTTTTCTGTATTTAAATTGTAGTATAAAATTGGTATCCATTTATAATAAGTTGTATCTTTGTATTATGTGCGTGTGCGTTTGAAGGGTAGTGACATTATTCATTCTCTTTTGTAGGTGTCGAAAATGAAGAAAGGGAAGGAGACAATGAACACGTTGATCTTACTTGAGAAGATCTTTTATGAAGCTTGTACATGTTCTAACAATCTTTTTGCTATCGAACATGTTGAAACTTATCCTAAATCTTGAAATGTAAAACTTAACTATGCATTTTGGGTTGAACATTTTGCTTGTACGGGTATGTTGGATTAGGAATGTTGGATATATATTTTGGACTATGAATTAATGTTGGACATTTTGGATTATGATGAATGTTGGATATTTTGGATTATGAAAAATTGTGCTTTTCGATTTATTGAATTTGTAATGTGTGTATATATATATATATATATATATATATATAACCGGGGCCTTGTTTCGGATAAACCGTTGCAATAGGTCATGAGAACCGTTGCAATAGGATTTTCCAAAAATAATTGCACGGGATTTTCGTACCAAAAAAAGGCCGTTGCAATAGACAAAAACCGTTGCAATAAATAAAAAGTATGTTGCAATAACCTCTACAAAATGTTGCAATAGCCTCAAAAGGCGTTGCTTAAAGGTCTATGGGGACGATTGGAAACCGTTCCAACTAACACACAAAACTCGTTGCATCGAAAGGGAGCAACCGTTGCTGTAGATATGACTATAGCAACGTGTTTTACCAACCGTTGTTGAAACCGTTGCCATAGATGTATGGGCACGCGAGCAGATGGAACGCACCTTAAACCGTTGCTATAAATCTCTTGCAACGGTTCATCTATCTATAGCAACGGAAATGAGACTATTTTCCAGTAGTGTTCCAACGAAGGAGCAACCTGTAGATATTCTTACAAAGGGACTAACCAAAGCTCAACATCAATATATTAATTCCAAGTTAGGTGTACTTAAAATCTTTTCGGGCACCTAACTTGAGGGGGAATATTAAAATAGTTAGTTAGGACTAATAGACAAAACAGTCGATTCATATATACTTCCGGAAAGTAGTTAGTTAGTTAGGAAGCCTCTAAGTTAGTGAGTTAGCTTCAATAACTACATAGTTAAATAACTAATCAGTCTACTTTCCATGTTTATAGATAGTTGATTAGTCTCATTTGTATACTCATAACTTTGATGATCAATAGAATAATATTATTTTCTTCTTCTTTCATTCTCGACCTCCTTCTTCTTCTTCTTCTTCTTGCTTCTCACACAGATCTTGAGTATTGATCTGGTTTGGTTCATACTTCAACATGGACAAGCCTAGGAAGAAGCGGCCAAAAAAAAAAAAAAAAAAACAGAGCAGGACACTAAGCTAAACTAATAAGTGCTCTGTCTCAAGACTATTACAATTGATAATTTATTCAAGGTTGATCAAAGTTCCAGCTAGCATATTTCAGAGGCCCTGATCCTGAAGGCCCTCGCAAACTAAGTTGGTCAATTCTGAGAGAACCTCTGTTCTCTCTTGGGAATTCATGTTCCTCTCTGGAGATTAGGTTATGTAGAATTGAGGTGGCATGTTTAGCCAAAGCATCGCCTTCATGTTACCTTCCTTGAAATAGTGAGAAGCCAGAGTAGGAGATTAATGAGACTGTTGGTTTGGCCACTATGAAAGTTGTACTGGTACGACAAGTACATGAGCTAGCAAAATAACGTCAAACCGCATGGCACTACGGGGAGATAGTGCAGGCGATCTGGTGGATATCGTCCACCATACTGATCATATGGTAGCTTCATATTAAAGTTGTCATAATCGAGTGGTACTCCCAAGTTAAAGTAAAGTGTAAATGTTTGTTATAAAAGAGTCATTACGGTTTCATTTTTAATAAGTTATGCTTATAAATATTTTTAAAGGCTTTCCTTCTTATGCACTGATGTTTTATTAAGTCTTGTTCCAGCTTTAGTGAGGAGATTATTGAGACTCACTGAGTATCGATAATTGGTGTACCGACATTCTCTTTGTGGGAACCTCCATTTATCTATGTCAATGTACCTACAGGTTTTGCAGAGTTATGTTGAACATTAGCCACGAAATTAGTATCTTGTGCAATCCGTCAGTTCATTGTACTAAAGGCTTCATCGAAATATTCTAGATTGCGTTTGGACTTTGCCATGCATGATATTTTCAAAATAATTTCAAGTTATTTATGAGAAATTCTTTCACTATTCAATTATGGGTTTGAATAAAGTTTCAAATGAAAATATTTAAATTATCTTTTTTTTTTAAAATTGATTTGATTTCATGTCATGTTAGATCAAGATGAAACAAGTTAGATGGTTCGCTCTTCGAGTGTTGGTCACGGCTCGACCATAAATTGGGTCGTGACAATCCTAATTGTGAATTCAAGGCAATTAGGTCTATGTATACCCTAATTTTAAATTCATTTCCTGATGTCCAGGTTGAATAACTTGCCTACTCAATCCTATACAATAAAAAAATTCCACTTTTGAGTTCAGTGCAGGATTCGTAGTTAGTATTCAATTGGTGAGCAAACAATAAAATAATTAAGCTCAGGATTCAATAACTAACTCAATAAGATAAATCAATTAATATTAAACTAACATCTAAATATCAATATTCATGGAGAAAAACTAAGAAGCTATAGAATCAAAGGAAGGAGAGAGAAACTCGATGTCGAAGTTGCTTCCAGTCGTCTTTTGCCTTCTCCACTTATCCAACATGAATACTCCCAATAAAATGATCTAAAAGAGGCTTATTTTGCTTATACATAGCATACAGAAGACGTCATCAAGTTTTCCCTTTTCCTATCTCCACTTGGTAATAGCCTTTCACACCTAAAAGTGTGATACGTGTTATGTTTGTGGGACTGATCGACTGCGGGGTTGCAGGGGGCCCTGAGATGGACGAAACAAGGGGCGGAAGGATTTTTCACATAATTATATATCTTGAATACATCTTTCATTGAGATTAATAAGAGTTGGTGTTGATCGTGGTTTTCTTCCCCTTGAGGGTTTCCATGTTAAATTGTGTGTTCTGCTATTTCATTATCATTGCTTTAATTCTCGTTGTTTCATAACAACACAACACCAACCCTGGCACACCAAGGCTTCCTAATAAATCTTCTCATAAAAGCGTGCTACGACATCAACTCTGGCCGAGTTTTATAACTTTCAACCAGCTTGCTTAAAGGCCCACTCTTTTGGTGCACAACTTCGTGCTACGATACGCTCCCTAGCACGCCAAACTCCATTTTTTAAAAGCTCATTTATTCCATATTTCATCTCCAAATGAGATTTAATTCATAAATTAACACCAAAATCAGTGTAACATCAATAATGAAGCTATGTTGCGCATGTTTAACATGATATATAACCAAATAACAATAAAATGTGAATAAAGTAATATGAAATTATACACAAACATGTCCAACATCACCACTCACACTTAAAACTTTGTTCGTCCTCGAACAAAACATAACTATAGTAGGCAAAACAACTTTATAAGCTCCACCAATTTTTTTTAATTTAATATCGCCCAAATGGGCATTTTATTTATTTAAGCAAAGTCAAATGGTCCAAAATGGTCCCATATTTGTCCAAATACAGAAAACAATTCAAAAAAAAAAAGAAGAAACAAATATAACACTTGGACAAAATAGAAAATGTTGTCCTACTTTTTTCGCATATGTTCCCCTCTCTTCCGCTGAGTCTTTCTCTCTATGTTTCGACCGCCGCCGATGCTGAAGTGATGATCGGTGATGATTCTGTTCGCAGCATCATCTTCTTGTTCCTCTTTTTCTAATTTGCATCCCAGGTGGTTGGTTGTTCCGCCATTGTTGCCCCTCCATATCTCCATGTAAGTCTTCTTCACCTGATGTTCTTCACTTCCATCCCATTTCTGTGTATTTTCATCTGGTTTCTGACTTATTATTATCATGCATGAACTAAATCGACACTCGTTGAGCTTGATTCTCCACCACCTCATCTCATATTCGGTGTTGATGTCGATGATTCGCTCCAGCTTCCTTTGTGACAGACGAACATTAATCTCTGCAATGTGTACCTGGAAATATCGATTAGTGATTGTACACAAACTAAGATACAATTTTTTCTCCTTCTTTGTTGTCTGTTTGCCTTTATGTACTTCCAACCTTGGTCCAAACCCTCAACATATGTAATTGACCAATAGCTCTCTTGATTTCAACCTTTGGTGATGTTATCTGTAATACTAAGCAATGATGCTTGTTCAATATATGCCCATGATAATATTCTTATATCTGCATCTCAGTAAATGTATCGAAACCCCTTTTAGTGTTTTTGTCTGATCCTTAGATAAGGAATTTGGGACTTGTCACTGTTTAGGATTTTCCTTTTGTCAACCTCCAACTCTTGAAAACATTCAATCAATAAAACATTCAATATTTAACCAATTTGAAGTTAAATTCAACAAAAAAATCAAACATGAGCCTCGAGGTCAAAATCTAAACTTTATTACAATTTCACATTAACCACAATCCTACGAATTCAAAACTATACTCAAAATCCAAACCTGATATCAAATTGTCTGTCAAATCAATATTTTCCCTCTCATACCTATGGTGAAAATCCCCTATTTCACACATATTATCTCATAATTTAAATTTAAAAACCAAGTTGGTATTCATGCTAATCAACCAATAACGCGATAAAAGCACTTAATCGTTGATTGTAGACAAATTTCTTTCAAGTTTTTTCGAGCTCCCAAGTTCCAACAATGATGAAATAACTCAGATTTTCCGATTTTGCTCAATTTATACATGAAACAACACTTTAGCGCTAATGCAGTGACTTCGCGTGATAGCGGCTGATGCATCCTAGTAGGTCAGCGCAAATGCGCACCATCAACGCAAGTAGTGCATGGGCGATAGGCTGCTACCAGCAACCCTCGTGCGCGATTATGCGACTAGTGCCCAAAGGCTCTTCCCCCTTGTCAGTTGTCTTGTGCACGATTGCACTAACCACCTAAATTTCTTTAAGCTCAATTGAGCTCACACTAGGAACAAAAAAGAAAAAAAATCCCGCACAGTACGGATTTGGTTTTTGTTATCGAACCCCATCTGAACCCCTCGGGTTCCAAGTTCCAACCAAAACCACTCAAATAAGTCATAAATGAGCGATATGACTAGTGCAAAGTTCTAAAACATGAAAATGAGTGATTTAACCAAAAATAAGGGGTTGGGTTGTTACACCTTAAAGTCAAGTTTCATAAATGATTAGCTGTTTGGAAAAAATAGCTTGTTGTTTAGCTTCAAAATCTCATTTTTCCTCTCACGGAAGGAAAATAAAAGAGTGACCATACTTAGTGGCGGATCCAGAATTTTCATTCAGGGTGTTCGGAAAAAAGAAGAAGCTAAATATAATTTATTTAGGGTGTTCAAAAGTTAATATATGCACATAAACACAAAAAATTTCCCTATATATATTAATTTTTGTAATTTTTTCGGAGTAACACCCTCGACAACATGTGGATCCGCCCCTGATGTCCATACTACTATACTAAATTCTAAATTCAAATAATTTAAGTCAAGTATGTTACATTAATTATTACGAAAATAAATAGTAGTAGTCAGTTATCAAGCTTCGGGATCTAACATACATTCCTCTCACCCGTTCCAAAAAATAAATACATTCCTCTTATGTAAGGAAAATGAAAGACTGACCATAAGTATATTATGATTATCTAGTTCTAAATTTTAAATTTAATTTCTTACTTTAAGTCAAGTTTGGCATACTTTTACGAAATTAAATAGTTTGAAATCTAGCTGCAACATCTAAATATTTCCTCTTATGGAAGGAAAATAAAATACTGACCATAATATCTGTATTATGATTTATCTAATTCCAAGTTACTACCTTTAAGCCCAATTTGGTAATTTTTTACAAAATGTAATAGTTTGAGATCTAGCATCAAGAATCCAGATCTAAAATATAGTCTTCTTATAGAAAGAAAATAAAATAAATACCATAAGACTATAGTAGTAGAATCTAGTTCTAAGTTCTAATTTCAATCTTTAAGCTTGGTACATTGTTACAAAATCAAATAGTTTGTAACCTATCTTCAAGATTTATAATTTTTTTTTCACAGAAGAAAAATAAAAGACTCACCATAGTAATACTATTGTGCTGGCTAATTCTAAACTTCATTTTTATCTCCGGTTATAATTCTATTTCTATAAACTATTTACCACTAATCATTTGGTATTTTTTTAATTTCATTTAATTTTCCTTTGACCATTTTTACTAGTTATTTTAGAAATTTATCTAGCTAGAAAAACATTTACTAGTTATTTTAGAAATTTATCTAGCTAGAAAAACATGAACAACAAAAAGGGAAAAACAATTCTCCGAATAACAAAAACATCAATTTTCTTTTAGATTTTATTTGTGAATCGGTCGACTACTTCAATGGTATTATTTTATTATAACAATTTACTATTTTAGCATAAGTGGGGTCCATATTTACATGCAAGTGAGAGTCGCACTAGCCTATAAATTCTTCATACATTTCGTAAAATTGATGTGCATCACTCAATCTTATTCATCTCTTTCCGAATAAATCAAAAGGTGAACTCAATCTCTCTTTAGAAAATTTTTAGACCTTTTTTTTTTCACTATAAATATTAGCATGTCTAATATTGATTCTTATACTATTAAGTTCTTACGAACATTGAGTTCTCACCCTACGCTTCTTCTTTGCCCTATATGTAACCGTTTTGGTCACACTCATGAAGAATTTATGAGTCATTTTCAATCTCACTCGATGAACCAACAAGCGATATACCTAGCACGAAGTTTTAGCATGTTAGGTATAACATCAATAGGATTTTTACCACCAGAGCAGCAAACAAGATCCACGAGAGTAGAGAGAGCTATGCCCCAAACAACACAGTTGCCGCACCCGCTACCACATCATTCTTGCCCAATTAGAGGTAGTGACCGTGGCAGAAGTGTGCATACAAATTCAATGGCTATAAACCTAGATGAAACTCCTTCTGAGTCCACGAGACCTCAATTAAATGCTCCTATTCAAAATATATACGATGGATCTCAGTTGATTAACGATGATAATGAAACAGATGATGAGTTGGATTTGAGCTTAAAGCTTTGAAGTCAAAGGTACCCACGCCTAGTGGATGGAACTTTTTTCTTCTATTTTTTTTTTTTTTTGCGTCGTTTTAGTTTTTCACCTACATCATCCAAATCATAATTCCTTAGAATATTTTCAAAACAAACTGCTGATTTTTCAAGTTTTTTCAGCATTTTTCTCTTTCAAGAAGTACTCTCTTCGTATAATTAAAAATTTTAATTTTAATTATTCCTGGCATAGAAGTTCTTTTCATTGTAATAGATACAAAAGGTAATGCATGGATAAATTAAAGATTACTGCAAACTATTGGCACTTTTTATGCCTTTCTTTTTTCATGATAAGATATTTTAATGTTCAGGATGTAGAGAATAATTTATGTTGTTACACAAATTGTAGTTTCATCTATTGCAAGTCACGAGAACATTGGAGTTCCTATTATCCACCTCTCTTCAATTTCAGATTGAGGAAATACCACTTCTTTTAATTATTTTAGCTAAAAGCATATAACTCGAGATTAATGCTCAAACTCATAGCACATTAATAAAAGGGAAAAGGACACTATGTGTCCACTCAGCCAAACTAATCTCACATTTAACCACTATTTGGGCTTAATCCCACTAGGTGTCCGGTCGGCCCAAAATAATGCCAAGACTGGCCGGGCCAACAGCCCAGGCGTTTAAAAAAAAAAACAGACTTTTTGTGGCGACTAAGTCGCCACTAAAGGACTGCTACAGCATATATACATATGTTGGAATTATATATACACTTTATATGCAAGAATTATACCGTTTATATACATATCTTTGGAATTAATCATACATTTATTATACATAAATTATACTTTAATTATACATTTATTATACACATATTATGCAATAATGATATGATGTTTTTTTTTTTTACATATACAATAGTGATACATATTATATACCACAATGATACGGCTTCTATAATATATTTTTTGTATGTATGGTACACTTTCTATACAAGATTGATACAGTTTATATACACATGTTGGAATTATATATACACTTTCTATACAAAAAATGATACATATTATATACAAAAATGATACAATTTTCTATTATTTCTATACAGGGCAGTTGCACGATGTTGATACACATTATATACACAAATGATACATATTATATACAAAAATGATACATACCTTAGTGATTCATATTTTATACGGTTTCTATACATTACGGATATAGGTACTGATATATATTTTATACACAAATGACACATATTATATATAAAAATCGCCTCAAACATTTTTGTATTTGGATTTTTATTTGAAAATTGTCTTATTTAAGTTTTGGCTAATGGATGGGATTAGTTTAGTGGGTATAATTTGGGTTTAGAAGGACTTTGGCCACCAGGTGGAATTAGTTTCACCCGACAGGCCATATATGTCCTTTTCCCTTAATAAAAAGCCCGGATGGGCATAATTGAATTTAAAAAAAAATGCTCAAACTCATAAATCTAAAAATAGATTTTACAATATACCGCAAATACTTTAAAAAGGAATCACGAAGCTAGAATACGTTGGTTCTTACCAATTTAGAAGCGGATCCGGGATTTGAAGTTTGTCGTTCCCACCCATCTCAAATGAAAAAAATAGAAAGAGACAGAAATAAAGGCCTACAGTACATGGTGACCAAGGGGATTCAAACCATAGACTAAGAGCACAACAAAGCTTGCTGGGATCTTTTTCTGCCACTAGACCAACAACACACTATGTCAATGTCTTCCTAACTCATGATTCTTATATATTTACTGGATTTCTCAGTACAAATACACAATTCGCGCAAAAGTTACTGGATTCCCAGGAACCCCCACCCAATTGCTAAATCTGCCTCTTCGTACCATATCATGAAGACGCCCAAACAAGATACAAAATCCTAACCTATAACTGTCCGAGTAATATATATTTTGTAAAGAAATAGATCTTGGACCTAACTCAACCTTACATGGAGGAGGATTACCCAAGCCATATAAGGAGACCATGTTCCCATCTCACAAACCATGTGGGACCCCCCTTCCCCTGGTCGCACTTAGGACTAACATCTAGAGCGTGGATAATATAAGAGGAGGGGGTGGGGACATCGGAAACAATCAACTAGGATGGGCCTGACTCTGATCCCTTTGATCTAGCTTTTGAGGTAGAGTTTGACCCAAGATCCATTTATTTACATGGTATCAAACTCAGGCCCCATCATGGTTTACCGATTGTTGAGCCCCCATATTAAATTGCTCACGCTGAAGATGTCCAGCCCTGAGCGTTGGGGGGGGGGGGGTGTTGAGTGTAGCACATCGGCTAGGGATGGGAGTTGGCCTCCTTATATGGACTTGAACATTCCTCACCCTATGAGCTAGCGTTTGGGATTGAGTTAGACCCAAAATTTATTCTTTACAGATTTTTATACACAGTAAAAAAGATAATAAAATGTGTAAACAATCGATCTGAAAGATCACGAGCTTATCAATATTTCGATAATCACAAAATATTGTCATAATAATTTGAAATTGTTATTATTCTTAAATACTGGATCTTGAAAAATTGAATGACATCGACTATCCCCTTTCATTGCTCAAATCTAATCCCAAATTAAGTCAAAACAATTGAATTCTTTGCGTAGTAAATATTCCTAACATATCAAAATAATATTTTCTTAAAG
Organism: Lycium ferocissimum; assembly: GCF_029784015.1. Classification (NCBI taxonomy): domain Eukaryota; kingdom Viridiplantae; phylum Streptophyta; class Magnoliopsida; order Solanales; family Solanaceae; genus Lycium; species Lycium ferocissimum. The sequence goes on along the minus strand of NC_081353.1, from coordinate 56,572,283 downwards.
GAATAAGATTTTAATTGCACAAAACAAATACAAATGTTTGTTTAGATGGCCAACACGAAACGAGGTTTGATTCAAACATATGCCGCAATGGTCACTTACAAAGTCACTGTCAAATCAATAAGTTCACGATTTCAAATTGAAATTGATTTTGTCAAAAGTGAATCTCAATTATATGTCATAAACAAAATGAAGGATCATGTTTATAACAACTTCATGATCAGCCAGGTGACAGTCTCCTACAATATCAATTTGATATGTGACTACAGGCCTACCACACTACAAGAGAACAGGTGTTTTTAGCCAGAGAGAAGAATCCTAGCTAAAGTGACAAATTCCCTAGCTAACATCAATTTAGCTAGGAAAACGGCCCTAGCAAACGTCCTTAGCTAATAATTTCTTAGCTAAATTTTAGCTAGAAGAATTTGTTTTCCGTAGCTAATTTAGCTAGGATATCGCATAGAAAGAAGAAACATACAATGAATAAGTAGACTTCTATAATTGTTGTCAGTGAAAAGTTCATATAACCAATACAAAAAATCAACCAAAACAATATGCAACACTCCTGCTAAATTGGAATGATAATTCTCTCGGTTCTATTTCTTTGTTGTTTTAAGTTAACTAATTGAGAAGTCGTATAAAAGTACTAACTGATATATCACAAAGAAAATAGGGCAGAGGTTTCCTCCTTTTTTCTTCATTGGAGGTAGAAGAGGAATTAGAATAGCAAAAAAATTAGTCCCCTCTCTACAGTTACTAGTATCAAGTTCAAATTACCAACTTCACCATTAAACAAAGCAAATCAAGTCATATTATATTTTCCATTTATTCATCCCATAAGTTTGTTCAATTCAAACTTTATTTACTGATTATTGAATATGCAAACTTCTTTAGTTTTTTGTCCTGTGATAAGTAATACATGAAAATCGCTTAATTTTTTCACCTCTTTTCCAAGCATCATTTATGGTATTAAATCATAGAACAGTGATATGTACACTGTCCAGATTTTAGGATGGAACGTTCGTGTCATTCTTAAAGCTATATCAGTAATAATAACCACAAATACTAATTGAAGAACTCAGCTGTTCGGCAGCTGCCCTCATTAGGTCATATTTCCTACCAAGTCCATGCCAAACAAGTTAAAGATTAGAAGTTAGCAACGTTTCGTAATTTTTATTCTTGCTTCGTTTGTCCCCCAATTTTGCCCTCATAGAACTTTCAGATAATAAATTATTTAAAAAACACATGAGAGGTACAATGTGAACTCTAATCATTGATATAGTTATCATTGTCAACTAGATGAAAACAATAGGAAAATGACAAGCAACTCAGCCAAGCACACCATATGTTTCCAGAAATATTATGCTTGTAAGTGAATGAATATAGAAATTTCTTCCTCATGTTTTGTTGAGAAGTAATTCAATGTACAGCCCAAGTACACCATATATGCCTTGTTTGTGTTCTGTTAATGACCAAAGGAAACAGTGATAGAAATTAGATAAATACATACCCACATCTTTTGTGTCTTTCCACTGATTCATTCTTGATGTTTCGTCTTGTGAGTCTTCAAAATTAATTCATCATTTTGAAGATCTTGCTCTATCCGTACCATCTACAATAATTAAAGATATTATTAGTACGTGCTGATAAATCACAGAATAAATTTAGACTATTATTGTTAGTGTGTTTCAACTACGTTTAAGGCCTTTTTCCTTTGGCATATTCCTGAGCAAAATCCAGCAAAAAGAGTAAGCATATGAGCTCTAGATATTCAATATTATCTTATTTCTTATAATGCTTATCCAATCAACCTTTTATTTTTAGAGGTGATATGATAAACTTTATTGATTTGAATGACAAGCATCAACTAGTAGCTGAAACACATTGCAGTAACATTTCTTAGAATTTAGCGCAGATGAAATATATTGCAGTAACACAACAATTGCTTAAAGCTAGTAGTTGATTACAGGGCATTAGGTAAGTGTTTACTCTTTTTTTTTCTAGTTACATTGTTTTGTCCTCTCCCAGAGTATTTGGGCCAGAGGCAGATGTAGCATATCTCGGATTCATCTGAACCCAGTATACTCAACAGAGCATAAATTTATATGTAAAACTTCACGCAATTGCAACAAATAGTACATACGAACCTCTAACTTTAAAGATATATGAGGTTAAATGCTAAGAGTCTTAGTATTGAACCCATGAAACTTAAATTTTGAATTCGCCTCTGATTTGGACTGCATACAAGAATAATAGCAATAATATATTCCACAAAAACATAAAGATAAAGCATATACAAAAAAGTCTATCATCAAATATACAGTAGAACACTTCCCATAATGGATAAACTAAAATATCATGTAGTACTCTAAGGCCTCATTTGTTTTCAATAAGATTAAGACGTCTAAATCTGAATGTATATTTGAATGATTAAGATGTTGAGATTAACACTATTTGTTTTTCAACATCTGAGTGTGCATAATTTATATACAATTCAAATAATAAAGTAACTAAATATCAGAAAATAAATACATATTTAACAAAATAAAAAAATTATTTGATTAAAAAAACGAAACATATATTTTGCTAGTAGTGGTGGTGGGCGAGGGTTTTTTTTTTGGGGGGAGGATGGTGGTGGGAGGTGGAGGTGGTGTAGTGGGTCGGGGGTAGGGGTAGTTGGGGGTAAGTTAGGTGGGTGGTCTTTGGGTAGGTGGGGTTGGGGGTTGGGGTGGAGTAGGTAGTGGTGGGTAGGTAGGGGTGGGAGGTTAGTGGGGGTGGTAGTGGCGGCGGTGGTGAGTGGGGGGTAGGGTTGGGGGTAGGTGGTAGTTGTAGTGATGGGTGGTGGGTAATGGGTAGTGGAGGGTTGGGGTGGGTGGTGGGAGTGAGGGGGTGGGTAGAGCCGGTCCATACAAAATACCTCTTAATGATAATAAGACTTTGTTCAAGATCTTAATGATTAAGACCTATTCAGATCAAATAAGTGCTTAGATCTTAATGTAAACAAATGCACTTAGGCCTCATCTGTTTTCAATAAGATAAGAATACGAATACGAATGCACATCCGAATGATTAAGATGTTGTCTCTAGATACAGACCTTTGAATGATTAAAATTTGTTTTTTCAACATCCAAAACATATTTATTTAAACAAAATAAATATACAATTCAAATAAAAAAGTAACTAAATAAAAATTTAATAAAATAAAAATATTATTTGACAAAAAAATGAAACATTTATGTTCGCTAGTGGTGGTGGAGATGCTTTGTAGTGGTGGTGGGTGGGGTAAGTGTGTGGTGGTGGGTTAGGTGGGGTATGGGTGGTGGTGGTGGTGGTGGTGTGGTGGGTCTGGGGTAAGGTGGTGGTGAAGGGGTGGTTGGGGGTAAGGTAGGTGGGTGGTAGGGTGGGTTAGGATGGTGTAGGGAGGGAGGGATGGTGGTGGTGGTGGGGTCGTGGTGGTGTGTTGGTGAGGGTGGTGATGGTGGGTGGGTCCATGGTAGAAATATGAGTGGAGGTGTTCTTAATGTAAAAATTAATAAGACTTTGTTCAAAATCTTAATGATTAAGACCTATTCGGATCAAATAAGTTGTTAGATCTTAATGTAAACAAACGCACTTAATGGTATAAGGACCGAACCATTCGATTCGGACCATTAAGTGCAAACAAATGAGGCCTTAATAGCGTCGAACCTCCATTAAGTGCAAACAAATAAGGCCTAAGTCTTAATACACCTCTACTGGAAATTTCAACTAAAACATGCAATATTTACCTTCACTAGAGTTTGCTTACGTACTTTAGCTCGGGGTCTTCCTCCTCACTTGTTTTACAAAGTAGATGCTGGATACTAAAATAAATAATTTGGTAGCAGGCAATATTAGATTCACTACCATATACCTTTACCTTTGCGCAAGATTCCTTTTATTTTGTAGGAAATCTTTTATGTGTCTGCATTAGAAACATGTGAAATAATCTTTCATTGTTAGCACAGGTCAAATAATTGCAATAATTCTGATAATATTGTTTGGGTCAACCAGTCCTTTGTCCTGGACATCTCCTAATAAAATTTCTCAAAAAGCTATTTCGTGCCTTTCATCTGCATAGTTGCTCTTGCTTATACAAGCATCTTCACGGGTTTGAAACCAATTTTATATGGAGAAATTGAAACTAAAAGAGAAATCACTTCAGTAACTACTAAGAGTCGGAGACGCAAGTTAACTAGGGAGAAGTAATGGCTCTGAGAATTACTAGCAGAGAGTAGGGACCTAATGGACTGTTGAATGTGTGGAAGTGGGGAAGTGGGATTAGAGTTAACCGTCTACCTCAGGCGAAAGTGGAGAGAGGAATTTTTATTTTTTAGAGCGGGAGTAGGGATTTGAGGAATTGAGGAATTTGGGGAAATTATTTGAGATGTTATGATTGTATACAAAAAAAAAAAATAAAAAAAAATAATAAATAAACTAAAAAAAAACACTTACTAATACAATGTTTTAATGTCCTTTAAAGTCAACTATGTTTTTCAACTTAAACATCTGGGACATTATGTATACCTTGTATATCTCCACACATGTATTATAAAATACATATATTTTCGGTACTATATTATACTTCCTCCATTTCAATTTATGTGAACCCATTTAATTGGGCATGATATTTAAGAAAGAGTGAAGACTTTTGAAACTTTTGGTTCAAAATAAGGCTTGAATATTTGTATAGCTGTAAATCATTTCATAAAGTGAATTTTTTTCCAAATTAGGAAAGAGGTCAGTTATTTTTGTACTAACTAAAAATATGTTCGCTCACATAAATTAGGGAGTAGTTAATATTGCCATATATTATATATATCATACATGGTTTCTAATTTCTTTTTTGTAATATATTTATGTATTTTTTTAATAGAGAGAAGATGTTTAATTTAATTCATACTATTAATTTACTGAATATAAGTGTGAGTGTATTATACTAAATCATTTTTTTGTTAGAATACTAAATTGCTTTGGTTGATTATGAATCATATTGAAAGGGATAAATTGATTATGTAAGTTGAAATAAATTGAAATTGTATAAGGTGTTATTTTGTACATATGCGTGTCAAAAATCATTCGTTTCTCCCTTTCCTTCCTAGACCGAATGCAGTCTAACAAGGAATCTAAATTAACAACTATGTCATCAAAAAGCATGCTTACGTACAACTCAACTTCGCGGGCCCATGTGCTACACTCTAACTCCCAGAACACCAGCTCTCGGCATCACTCAACTTATATGATGATCTCAGGAAAAGCTTGGCATAATGTAAGACCAAGATGACCCACCTTATTTCTGTGATTGGCTCCGCGTTCACGGAAGATGTCAAAATTATACATGACCCATTCTCATAGGCAAAACACGCACCCTGTGCTAAACGTCATACATAACTTGACATAACATTGACTTTATCGGTATATTTATGAGCTATAACATGTCCTTCCCCGCGTATGGACCATCGCTCGCTTCTCCGAGGAATTCACAACTCTCTATGGGGGATCCCTTTTGATGATCTTTTGAACCTAGGAAAGGAAAGATATTATAAGAGAGCTGACTGAATCACCATATACAAAACTTGACCCGCCAAACATAAGTTGCTAATACCTATGGGCATCACATACGACTATTATTGTGCTAAATATTGAATAGATTTATCGTCCAAATAGTGTATGAAGAATTCGACATGAACGATTCTCATTGTGTACACATTATATATTTCCCAAATAGCATAAGCATAACTCCTCGTAAAACCCATCAAAAAAAGTTCCCGACGCCCTGTAGATAGATCCCCGCCACTGTCCGAACACTTAATTGAGTCAAACTGTCTTCTCTTCGAGGAAATGGCCAGTGGAACATCCCGAAATATCAAGAAGACAAGCAAGTATATCAGGAAACCATAATCGACGAAAGAAGAAACACACATTTCACCAGAATAACGGTGCCTAGATTATAAGGGAAACTCCTCCCACTAGAACAATCAAGATCAACCCGTCCAGAAAAGGAACATCGCACAATACCCGAAAGCATTTTCCCATCAATGTTGTGCTTTATATCGGAGTAAAGTAGTCGCTTGTAGTTCTCCTAATCCAACGAAGACCTTGTTAAATCAAGTAATCGAAATCAATCCTTGTTTGACTTGAATTTGAACTTTATGCGTACGACCAACTTCTCCTTTCTCGAAGCTAATCCCATGCGTTCAATTATGGTAAGTCTTGAACTCATGTTCCTTGTAGAATTGAATTATGCCTTAATTCCAACTCTCCAATGTTTCCTTTTGTGCGCATGAAACAATTTCTTCTTCGTAGACCAAACAGTCTCCAGCTCTTGTCCAATGGACCTGGTTAATTCTCTCAGCAAGTCTACATATGTGTTGCCTGCTTCACCAGTTTCTTTTGGAGATCTATTAAGGACCTAGTTCTTTTATATCTTTGTTCATTCTTCCTTTTACATAGATTGTACTTTTACAAATTTTATCAATCATCAAATAATATTAAGAATTAATATTGAGATCAAGGCAACTCAATAATTACCAACAACTTTTTCGCTGGATAAAATTCTTAGTGGAGCTGGTGTTAAAGCTTTACCATTCCCAACAAAGATTGATTATCACCTTCTAACACCTTATCACCTTGATCTCCATTAGCTTCATCAGGATATTCATTAGCATGACATTTATAGCATTGACATCCTAATTAGCAAATTTCAACTGGGGATGCAAGATGTCTCACCCTTCTTCATTATAGCCGTGCAGACAACAATTTTGCAATACTTAGGCATATGATCATATTTAAGATGAATAGATTATCCACAAGAGACTAGAAATCATAGAAATATACCTTTCAAAATTAGATGTGGTTTCCTTCGGCCCTCTTCATTCTCTTTAACGTGAGAAGTTCTTCACGAACTTAATTAGGATAGGGACAAGTGAAGAACTAGAGATCAAAGGATCAAATTTGACATTCTCTTTTCGAGGAAATAAAAGAAATTCAAAATTAATCTCAGGTCAAAATTATCATTTTAATTATACATAGAAAACTGTTTTGAAATGTGGATTGCTGCCACCACAATTTTGATAAACTGTCGTATTAAAACAGTCTTAATTTTCACAAATTTTAGTAGCACGAGATCAAAGGGTTCTGATGGCGGATAGAAGGAACAATTGGTTAATTTGGAGATAACAAGGTTCAACGGGTTAAGGAGATCGAGGTCTTTTATTTTATATTTTTTCATTTTTCCTTTTTTTTTTTAATGAATTTAACCAAGTGACTTACAACAAAAATAGAATTACACTAATTTTCAATATGAAACAAATAAAAGCATTCAAAATATAAAACAAAAAATAAATAGATCTAGGAAATTAATATAATATTACATTTGTCCCATTTTATTGGGCACACTTTCCTTTATTATTATTATTATTATTATAATAATAATAATAATAATAATAATAATAATAATAATTTGTTGTTTGTCCTGAAAAGATAATATCATTCTATATTTAAATATAATTTAACTTTAAACCTTTTGTCCTATCCTTAATGAGATAATTTACATGCGTTACAAATATCTACGACTTGTTTTAAACCGAAATTTTTATATTCTTTTGTTTCATTCTCAAAATTACTTGTCGGGCCAATCAACTGCAAGTAATTGGGAAATTAAAGTAAATAATATAATGAAATAGTAAATTGCAGTAAGAAATTCAAAGAGTTTATTAAACTCTTATTATCAATATTTAGACATCTTTCCTTTATAATAAGAATAACAATAACACTAGTTGCTAGAGATTAGCAGGGATTCGACTAGATAGAGAAAAAAAATTTGAATTCCAGCTAAAACTTAACAATAGAGTTTGTGGGGAACTTCCCTAGCTACTTATCGATTTAGCTAGGCAACTTCCCCAATTATGTTAGATTAGCTACGATTGTATCCCTAGATAAACCATAATCTCTGGAGGGAAAAAATTAGCGCCAAAATTTCAGTTCCCGCAAAATATTAGCTAGAGATTTTGCTAGGAAAACATCCTAGCAATGTATTAGCTAGGGACTGTCCCTAGCTAATTCCTAACTATTATTTGACTAAATTTTCGGAGGAAAAAAATAGCTAGGAAACAGAGCATTTCTAGCTAGATCCAACGCTAATGATATAAGTTAGCTAGGAATCTGAGTTCTCTGGCTAAAATCCGTAGCTAATAGCTTGTTCTCTTGTCGTGCCAAAAAGAGTGCACAAATACACTTCTCAACAAATTAATGAAAACTAGAATTAAGTTTGCTTATTCATTATTTTGTAAGTAATGATCAGTATCCGCTCAGTCTTAAATTAGAGATTTGTCCTCAACAACCATTATTAATTAAATAATAGAAAGGGGTGCTCACAATATTTACTTAAAGCATAAACTTTTTCATGTCCACAAAAATAATTTTGATGCTCACTCAACAATAACAACATATTCAGTATAATTTCATAAATGGGGTTTGGAGAGGGTGGTGTGTATACACAACCTTACTCCTACCTTGTGAAGTGGAGAGGTTGTTTTTGATAAGCCCTAGTCTCAAGTAAAGCATATCAAAAACAAGTATGAGAAGGAAATACAGTAGTGAAAAAGTTAGGCAAAAGATAAAGGAGAACAGAAAAATAGTAACAACAGATAATATGGTGACCGAAGCAAATGAACAACAAGTAATAATAAAGCTGAAGAATAAAATAGTACGAGCATAATCATACCAATATTGATAAGGAAAATTATACATCGCTCAACTATCTACTAATCTTCGACCTCCAAATCCTCCTATCTAGGGTCCTGTCCTCGATAAGCTGCAGGCCATGTCCTCAATAAGCTGCAGGTCACGTGTCATGTCCTGTCTAGTTACCTCTCCCTAATACTTCTTCGACTTACCTTTACATATTCTCAGATCCACTATAATCAACTTCTCACACCTCCTCACTGGGGCATCTATGTCAATTCCGATGCTCACTCGTTGAACAAAAATATGTTCAAGTTACTCATGAAGGAACATAGAATTAAGCTCCTTCGATTCTACCACGGATCTCAAGAAGAAGAAGGAGGATCTGATCCTAAGGTTGTTGATAAATTTTGAGATTGAAGATTAATTACAAGTCGGATGTACAAGCCACAAAGTTAGTAGCAGATAGAAAATCCTGTGACACCAACGTTTAGCGAACAATCAGGCTTCAACCAGCGCTGGAAATGTTTAGTACATTTGAGTCCGGTATGGTAGACAAGAGTCCGTGCAAATTCAAGGTGTCCAACGGAGATACAATGTCCTCTAAAAATATTCTTTGATAATTACTTCCATTCACTTTTACATACATAACAATTCTATTAATTACTTATTTAATTAATTTATGGATATCCAAAAGTACAACCTTCAGAAGACCACTTAAAGATACAACTTATATTGACCATACTTATTCGGCATTCGGAGATGCAAATCAGTCGTCGATTCTCCTTATTATTTTTTAAGTACCTAGATCAATCATGAAATATTGTTAATTCGGGCAAAGTGCACGGGTACCCGACTTTGACATTGTCATTTAACTTGTATCCGCTTTTTAAAAATATTTGCGTGTGTACGAGTAAAACTTCATACATACGTTGTCTGAAGTTAGTCTTAAAAAAGTCTAACTTCAAACATTGTCTCTGAAGCTTAATATAACTAAAGTTCACGTACATATGGTTGAACTTCAGCATTTTCCCTCACTTCTGTCAGTTTTGCTAGAACCTTAGCCATCATTATTACCTGAACTTCATTTTTTTTTTTTCTGACTTCATATGCTTGGATTTAACCATATGTGCATGAACCTCGGATAGAAATGTCTGAAATCGGGAAAAAAAATGACTGAGTCCAATCATTTTTTCCTGAACTTCAACCATATGTAACTCCAAACACTGTATCTGATATTTGATATGTCAAGCCTAACTTCAGATACCACATGTCTGAAGTGGATATGTGTGCAAATCTTTTAAATAGGCTCGTACATAATAAATGGCAGTGTCAGAACAGACTTTCCCTGTATTTTATTCATGTTAATTAGGGTTCAAAATCTATGCAATTAGGCTCTAGTACTAAATGAAAGTTAATTGAAATAAATCCAAGAACGTTACATAGATCAGAAAATCATAAAATGGTGATAAGTGACATAACTGTAAAATCGTCACTACAATAAACGTGAAAGCGTTGAGCGGAATTATTCTAGAAGTATGGAATGTTTGTGTAACAATTCAACCTCTAATTTTTGGTTTTAACGCGTCATTTTATGATTTGACTTTGATAAGTCAATTTTACCATTTTGGATTTGTTGGATGGGTTAGGTTGTGACCGGAGGGATCAAGTGGGGTTTGAAGCTAAACATCTCCATTTTAGTTGTGCAACAACTTTTTCTAGTGCTAGTGCAGTGCTTCGTGATCGTAGATCCCATGGGTGCAATTGCACTAAGCACCCTGTCGTGCTCTTCATGATCACATGAAGCTGGTCGTGATTGTGCAGGGTCCCGGCAGATTGCTCTCTGCGGTCTAGGTGGCCTATCATTGCGAAAAAGGATTTGTCCAGTTGCAAAAGATGATTTCGAGCTCGACTTAGCATGACCTTTAGTGGGCATCCATAAATATCATTGGGGGTAATTAAGTGAACAAATTTTGATTGTATTTCTTGAATACCCATTAGATTTGAGCCTTTAAACATGGGATTTGAAGTGTAAGTAGGGATTTAGGAAATGAACCCTAGAATCACTTAATTTAGGAATTGACCATGTAAATGGACTTGAATTGAGAATCTAAGCATATATTTGAAAGCCTTAGCTAATGGGTAATTTGATTATGAATTTATTTCAAATTTGCTCATGAGGCAGGGCCCCGAGTCAACATTGGCAAACATTGAAATAAATTACAGATTAAGGGGTCGTTTGGTACTAAGGATAAACATAAATAGTTCTGGGATAAGAATTTAGCAATTCATTATCCCTTGTTTGGTTAGTAATCATGGAATAAGTTATCCAAGGAGTAAAAATAATTGGGATAACTGCACCTCGCTATAAGGTGGAATAAACAGGATAAGTTATTCCGAGATGAAAACCTCTTCTTTTTAGAAATTATCCAATGTATAATACCTTTAGTCTAACATATCCACGAGTAAAAATCATAATTAAAGATGACTTATCCCAACGTAATTAAGAACTTATTACACCCCTATGGTTCCCCATAGTCCCACGAGTTCAAATTAATGCTTAGAATTACATTTGGAGTATATTTAGTTCGTTAAATTCATGATTTTGTGTTTGTTGGATTCATGTCTAAAATCCAAAATTTCTACCAGTAAAGTGCATGTTTAGACGGTTAATTTCAAATAAACTCGTGATAAAATCTCAAGATAGTGTTTCGAGCACTTAACCCAACTTAAAGGAAGAAATTTCAGTCCAAATCGGCCAATCCCAAAGCTTAAAATGTAAAAATAATGGTGAAAAATAGGGCTTTATTCGTAAATATTAGTTTTTTAAACTCGAGGAAGTTTCGCAATCGTATTCCCCACTCCGTGTTCGCGGAAGAGCCCATACCTAGGTCCCTTGCCATCTCGAAAAGGACTCTGCGAATGCGGACGTTGACTTAGTCAACCTACTCCGTAATTGCGGTCCTTCAACCGCATTAGGCACCCTTCCCAAATCCTGCCCTTCTATGATCGCGCCCCTCTGTTCGACTAGTGAACCTATGGTAGACTCCCTCTTCTGCGGTCACGGTTACAATAGATACTGCACCAACAATTGTTTTATATCTGAAACACCCCTGAATTCCTCGAAAGCTTATCTGAAACACTCCTGAATTCCTCAAGTCTCAACCTAAATCATAGCAACAAGTTACAAATGATAATATCAACTTATAGGTTATTTTTTTAAAAATAAATTGGAATGTAAATACTTAAGATGAGGAGCTAAGTTAGTTGTTAATGTATGAAGAGTTGATCTCTTAGATGGTCACTCAACTATTGATAGTTCTCTTAGAAAGTCACTCATCTTTGTTTAATAACCAAAAAGTCACTCAACTATTTACATTTCACCTAAAAATTCACCCAACCAATTTAAGTACTTTTTATTTGGATTTTGCTGACATGAATTTTTTGTTCTAACCAAACTTTAAAGAAAATAAAAAGCTATCCATTTTAATCATTTTATTGCCCCGCTCAACTTGATCTGACCCATGCACTAAAACTACATAGGTCAAATATATATAGTGCAAGACCCTTTTATTTTGACACTCATCTCTCCTATATCAATCCTCTCTCTCAGACAAAATTACGATGAATACGTGTGAATGTCATAAATTCATTCCTTCTTAGGCGCTATAACGATCCTTCTTAGGCGTAATATCATCTACTTAGATGTCATAAATTCATTTCTTCTTAGGCGCTATAACGATCCTTCTTAGGCGTAATATTATCTACTTAGCTGACATACAAAGATAAAATTCTTTCCTTGCTCAAATTCGTGGATCAGAGCATTCAACTGCAAACCTCATTCAGTAAAGGGGAGAATGACCTATATATACATAAGAATAGAGTATATTTACAAAATTGACCATGTCAAAATTACAAAACATACCAATTTTGGGTTTTTCCTTTTATTATTATTTTTTTTCTCTTTCTTCTTCTTTCTCCTTCGGTTTTCACCCTTTTTTTAAATAACAATTTCGGTGTTCGGTTCGGTGTTCGATTCCGGTTCAACGTTTTTCGGTTAAAAAATATTTTTTTTTTTTTTTTTTTTGAAAACCACCACCATGAATACAATTTTTTTTGGGAAAAAAACTTTAAACATAGACAATAATATTATAGTATTTACATTTCTTACCACTAAATGTTATTAAACATTACATGACAAGTTAAATGTTTTATAGTAAATCAAATACCCATATATAACAAACCACCATTTCTACGTGAATAACCACCATTATTAGCAAACCCATTTCTTTCATAACTTTATTTTTGAAAGAATTTCATACTTCCTCCTTAACCACCAAGATTTTTGCAAACCCATTTTTTCTTACCTTTTCTACTTACCTCCTTATTCTCAACTTCTTTCATTGTTCCAAAAAAATAAATCTCAAAATCAATTTAACAAAATAGGATATTGAATACAAGTATACTAATAATTTGAGTGTTGATTTTTATTATATATAGTATAATAAAAATGTTATACATAGAATAATATTCATATAATTTGTTTCACCTATTATAATAAATTAGATATAACTCAATAATTTAATTATACACTATATAAAATTTTATATATTGTATGATTTTATTATACGTTGTATAATACATTATATTTTTATATAAAGATATTATCTTGTATGTGTGGATGATTTTTATTTTGGATTCTAAAGTCATCATTTTTTCAAACATTTAGTCTAGCGTAAACCTGGGGTGGAAAAGCAATCAAGAAGGAAAAATGAAAATAAATGGAGAGATGTGTAATTGCTAAAAAAAATCGAATTAAAAAATGTCTTTTCCGAAACCGAACCGAACCGAACTTTAAAAAACCGAATACGAAACGAAAAATTCTTTCCTTGCTCAAACGTGTGTTCGTGTCCACTTTCAAAAAACCGAAAGGGGAGAAACCTATATATACGAACTTTAAAAAATGGTATATTTACAAAAAACCGAACGCCCACCCCTAATACCAATAGATTTGTTACAAAATACATACAAAAATTTTGTGTATAAATTGTGTATATCTTGGTCAAAGCTTAAAATTCTCGCTCAGAATTTTATGTTTGAAAACTGTATGAAATATGTATATCTCGCTCAAGGCTTAAAAATTTCGCTCAAAATTTTTGTGTATGGTAATTGTATGAAATATATATATCTCGCTCAAAGCTTGGAATTCTCACATTTTTCGTATATGAAAACCGTATCAGTATGAAATATGTATATAATTGTATATATATTTTTGTTTATGAAAACTGTATAAATACAGTATGAAATATGTATATAATTTTATATATAAATTTTGTATAAAGTTCATGTTAGGTTTTTGAAAATTTAATACAATTACAACAAGATTATATACAACTTTCATACAAATTTAATACAACTTTGAATCTAGCTTCGAAATTCGGATGAAATTTAATGCAACTACAACAACATTATATACAAGTTTCATACAATATTAATACAAAATTCAATACAATTTTGAATCTCGCTAATCTCAATTTTGAGAATTCCATATCCCTTGTTTCCTCCTGGTCTTATTCCCAGTATGATCAGGAAGATGCAGATTTGTGGTGGAGTACCTTACTCTGAAAAAATCATTTGGTACTCCAAACATAAAGTATCTCGTTTTCACACACATAGAGATGGAGATAGACTGAGTAATATCATCAAGAAAGTCAATTAGTCCTCATGAATATATATTCACGAACTGCTTTTTCCGAATCTGATGGAAGTGTGGAGGGAAAACCTGGATTGAATAGCTTAGGACAGGTACAAAGTTCTGGTGGGGTTTTGCCGACAAGCATGGATGAAACAGAGCATCGGCGAGCAATTTTTTATTTTTCAGATCTGGGCAGATTGTGATAGAGAAGGGGAAGGGAAGGTCGGTTGGTTGGTTGGTTTTTTTTTTCTCAGATCTGTACAGAACGTGATAGAGAGGGAGAAGGAAATGGTGGGTTTTTAATTTTTCCAGATCGTTATGTTTTGTAATTAAGTTGGTATATTTTGTAAATAAGGAAATGTATACTTATGTTTTGTAATATAGAGTCTTAAGTAGTATTATTAGGTCATTTTTCCTTTAAACTCATTTGACAGCTCTAATTTAGCAGGCCGGGTCAAGTGGAGCGGGTCATTAAAATAGTTAAGATGGTTAACTTTTTAAAAGTTTGGATTAAAATAAAAATTTCATACCAGCTAAATTCATTTTAAAAAGGGAAAAGCGCCAAATATACCCGTGAACTATTTGAAATGGGTCAATTTTACCCACCGTTAGGTTTTTGGCTCAATGCCCTTATAGTTACGTTTTTTGCTCAAAAATGTCCTCCAACTATCCAAATAAATCAAAAATACCCTTTCTACCAACGGTTGCTCCAAAACAAGGAAAAATAGGCCAATTTTACCCTTGAACATACTAAAAATTCAATTATGAGAATAATTTTTTACTATTTCTACTCTTTTAATCTCATTCAAACCAAACTAAGGAAAGAAACTGTATACGGTAAAAATCGGGGTCTGCGATCCCAACCAAAAGATCGATTGCCCGAATTGAAAGCGTAGGGCAGTGGATAATAGAGCTCGTCTAACCGGACAGGAACATATTGGACTCAGACACTCGGACCCAGCAATTCCCGAAGAGTGCGTTTCTAGTTGGTGATAGTGCGAGAAATCCGGTCCGTTGCGGATTTCACTCCACACGGCGCGTCGTGCAGCTGTCAGGCCCGAGATTTCGGGGATCTCTATCCTTGATTGATTTAGTTACCTTGTTGAATGTAAATACTTTTACTATAAATGGGGAGGGGGTTAAATCCTCAGAGGGGCATCTTTTTTTACCATCTTCTACACGATTGTACTAAAAACTTGTTCTCAAAATTCACTAAAGCATCAAAGTGATAAAATTCCCACAGATTGGTTCGAGTAGTTCAGGCCCCAGTCCGATCCACTCGTTGCAATCAACACTTAGGCTATTTCTTATCTCTCTATTCGCAATCTTTATTTTTCGTTATTGTTATCCATTTGTTCTATAAACGAATCAAGTCGCATATCTTTTAAACCACATACAAATTTAATTGTTACCTTTTTAAGGGGTAATAAACAGTTTGGCGCCCACCGTGGGGCTAAGGATAATAGCGATGATTTGTTTGCAACTCGGATTT
The DNA here is from genome assembly GCF_029784015.1 of Lycium ferocissimum. Lineage (NCBI taxonomy): Eukaryota > Viridiplantae > Streptophyta > Magnoliopsida > Solanales > Solanaceae > Lycium > Lycium ferocissimum. The sequence goes on along the minus strand of NC_081353.1, from coordinate 56,556,396 downwards.
CACTTGATCTTTTGTCTTTTCTCTTTGATTTCAGGTCAGTCTCGACATGTCGAATGCAAACAACGTGAATAACAACAACAACGACGAGAACCCCAACAATGGGATTCCATTGAACATCATGCCACCGGGTGATCTGGTCGACGAACTTCCCGCCGATGCGAGTGTTGCCAATTCAAATGTAGTTGTTAACGACAGCGGAGATACACCCGCCGATAGGGGAACTGCTCAAAGGACAAACGGAGAGGCAAGAGAGGAGATTAACTTAAGTGTGATTTGTGATTTATTACAGGAATAACAGGTAACCATGATGCAGCATCAAGCGGCTATATCCCAACTCCAAAAGAACAACAATGAGGTCAGGGTGGTGGAACCAAACCGAATACCCGTACCAACCATAGGGAAATTGAGGTAAGCAGCGATTAAGAACGGTCGGTGCCCAATGAATTATCCGAGGTGATAAAGATGTTGGAGGCATTGTCTAAACAGATCGACTCCAACGAAAAGAAGGTGGAAGATTATAGTTCCTGAATGGATCAGATTCCGGGGGCACCACCATTTCTGACTGGACCGAAAACCAAATATATTGTTCGAAGGCCTTTCCCACCGAGTGCGGCTCCGAAATTGATCCCAAAAAGGTTTAAGATGCCGAACATCCAGAAATATGACGGGACAATGGATCCACAAGAACATATAACCGCCTACACCTCTGCCATAACGAGCAATGATCTAGAAAATGATGAAATTGAATTGGTAATGCTAAAAGAGTTCAGTGAGACATTGAGGGAGCCATGCAATGGTACTGCATGCCTTTTAACTCAATCCCATCCTTCGAGCTGCTTGTAAATGCCTTCGTGAATGCTCACGCCGGTTCCCGAAAAGTGCAGGCAAGAAAGGCCGACATATTCAAGATCTTCCAAAAGGACGACGAACAGCTCAAATAGTTTGTGACAAGATTCCAGAAGGAAAGGATGTTGCTGCCCCCGGTTCCTGATGAGTGGGCAGCTCAGGCTTTTACTAAGGGACTTAAACCCTGAAGTTCCAACGCTTCCTCAAGCCGAAAGAAAACTCTGGAGTTCGGAGTTACTTGGGTAGATGTCCTAACATGTTGAGTCCGAATACGAGTGGAGGAGTCTCGAGCTTTTCATCGGGTCCGATTAATCGGCGAGTCCAAGATACGAGTGAAGCAAAATTTTAACCGATCGCCCGAGTATCATCTACCCTCGGTCCGATTAACTTTCGGTTAAAGAAGTGGTCCGGCTGCACGCAAGAGGGTAATAGAGGCAAAATTTTAACCAGGGACAAGAGATAGCCCGAGATTATCATACCATCGGGAACTATCGTAGTGACAATCGGAGAGGTCAACTTCGGCCCAACCAAACCCTTTATTTAAGTAGGGTTGGGCTATGTTTTCTTTGGCCCGTATAAGTGAGGAAAAGTGGCCCGGTCTCGAGGTTGGCCGAGGCTAGTCCCTCGAGGCCGTAAAAGAAGAATAAATTAATTAATTTAAAAAAAAATATATAAGTAACTTAAACAAAAAGATAAAAAGTAATGAGAAAAAAGAATGTACTTACTATTAAGTAGTAATTTGAAACTGGAGTAGTACTTTTTAGTCTTATGTTTAATTTCTTTCGAACGCGATCTGAATTAGGGATTAAAAACAATAATTTATATTTGTTCTCTTGAATTTTTTCTTCTATGATATGGATTTGCGCAAGAATAAGTGGTAGAAGATTCTACCGAGATTATCCGAATACAAAATTACTTAGAAAATGTTATCTCGGAAGATGAAAATCATAGAGGCAATCAGCCCGCGCGGCCCCACATCAATTTCTTTGGCCCGAGATGGCCAATGCCATTTAATCTGAGGCGAACCATTTTGACCCTCTCGCAATCGGAGATCAAAATCGAGATGACCGAGTATGCGAACCGACCCTTCATGAGACATCGGATCGTGGTGACTTATGGTAAAGGGTTAAGAGACGAAGTTGCACGACTGTTGAAAAACGGTCATCTTCGGGAGTTTCTGAGTGAACGAGCAATGAGTCATTTCAAGAACAAGGAAGCGAGCAAGAAAATTGAACTAGAGGAGCCCCAACACATTATCAACATGATCATTGGTGGGTTAGAAATACCCCGAGGCCCAACAATGAAGAAGACAAAATTCTTGATCACCAGGGAAAATAGGACCAGGGATCGTACCGGATGGTTTTATCTCCTTCAATGATGAAGACGCGGAGGGCATCATTCAACCACACAATAATGCTTTGTTAATTTATGTCCTTATAAATAAAACTCATGTGAAATGTATTTTAATTGATCTAGGTAGCTCGGCCAACATTATCCGATGGAAGGTAGTGGACTAGCTGAGACTGTTGGATCAGATTGTGCCAGCAACCCGGGTCCTAAACGACTTTAATATGGCGTGTGAAACTACAAAAGGTAAGATCACACTGCCGGTAAACGCGATCGGTATAGTTCAGCACACAAAGTTCTATGTCATTGACGGAGAGATAAGATATAACGCCTTGCTCGAAAGACCGTGGTTGCACATCATGAGAGCACTACCTTCAACCTTGCACCAGATGCTGAAATTCCCAACCTTAGAAATGAGTAAAAATTATTCATGGGGAGCAACCTGCGGCAAAGGAAATGTTCGCGGTAGAAGAAGCTGGTCAAACACCAAAGAAAGCCATGCACGGGGAAGATGCGAATGAAATGAAAGACACCAACTTACAATCACAGAATGGGGATTCGGCCAAATTCGAAGGAGAAGGAAAGATAGACATGGAAGAGGACGACTTCGGTGTTCCTAGGTCGTTTGTACTACCCGATGACTCGGACGCAACAAAATCAACGGTGGAAGAGCTTGAACAAGTCATTTTGTTCATCCATCTACCGGACAGAAAGGTATACCTGGGCACGGGGTTAACCTCGGAGCTCAGGAGTAAATTAATCAAATTTCTTCAAGCTAATGCCGATTGTTTTGCATGGTCCCACTTAGATATGACAGGTAGGTTACCATCCATCGGCTGAGCCTTGATCGGAAGTTCACCCTGGTAAAACAAAAGCGGAGACCAATGGCCAAGGTCAAACATAAATTCGTCAAGGAAGAGGTAACAAAGTTATTAAAAATAGGATCCATCCGGGAGTTTAATACCCGGATTGGTTAGCTTACGTAGTGGTTTTACCCAAAAAGGGTAACAAATGTAGAATGTGCGTGGACTACAAAGATTTGAACAAAGCATGCCTGAAGTATTCCTTTCCTTTGCCTAACATCGATCGCATGATTGATGCAACGGTTGGCCGTGCAATATTAAGCTTTCTTGACGCTTACTCCGGGTACAACCATATTCGGATGAACCCGGAAGATCAGGAAAAGACTTCTTTCATAACCAAGTATGGAACTTACTGTTATAACATAATGCCGTTCGGGTTAAAAAATGTTGGTGCTACCTATCAACGCCTAGTTAACAAAAGGTTCGAAAAACAAGTAGGTAAAACAATGGAAGTTTATATTGATGATATGCTAGTTAAGTCCCTGGAAACAGAGGACCATTTTTGAAACCTTCGATATTGCAAATTAAAAAGAAAAATGACTTCGTGGTGTCAAATCAAGTGATCGAAACCGGATAAAATCAAGGCCATTGAGGATATCCGTAGTCGAAAATGTAAAAGAATTGACCGAAAGGAAAGGTATTTATCTTCGGATAAAAGCCACCTATTTTTTTGCATGCTTAAAAAGAAAAATGACTTTGTGTGGACAAGTGTCGCTGTACTTGTACTTGAAAAGGTATTATCGAGCCGCCCTCGTTGTCCGAAGTTGTATTTGGCGTGTTAAGCGGAGTCTTTGGTCCGAGAAGAAGGTACACAATTTCCGATTTATTATGTTAGTAGAACTTTGGGGGATGCGAAGAAACGCTACCCCCACCTAGAAAAATTGGCCCTAGCTTTATTGAGTGCATCTAGAAAGTTAAAGCCTTATTTTCAATGTCATCCTATATGCGTAGTAACGACATATCCGTTAAAAAATGTTATGCACAAACCAAAGTTATCCGGTAGGTTGGCAAAATGGGCAGTCGAAGTCAGCGGGTGTTGACACCTAATTTTTGACCTCCCATAATTTATTTTATTATCCAGAGTCCTTGAGATTTTAAACAGAGGGAAATATGTCTTTAGAAAGTCAAAATAATTTTCTAAAAAATTTATTAAGGCTATATTTTGTCAAGTATATTTGATAAATGATTTCCGTAATATTTTGAGTATATTTGATAAGATGATTTCCGTAATATTTTGAGTTAATTAGAGTATTTTTACAATTATTATACTTTTGTTTAAATTAATCAAGAAGAAAGTGACTATTTTTCATGATTATTTCACTTGATTATCTAAATTGTCAAAATAGCAATTTACAAAGTATTTTACTCTGTTTAAAATTTGAGGAAAAGGGATTAATTACGTAAACTGACCATTTTACCCCTCATTTCTCATTTAATAAAATTTGGCCTTTTATCATAATTAATTAAGTATTAAGTGTAGTTAATTTTGACACTGTCATTTAGCGGCTATAATTAAAGTAATTAATTACTAGCCAATTATGACGACTAGCCAATTTTAATTAAGGATAAAAAAGGGGGAGGCTTAGTCGCCTTTTATTTTTACTTATCTCTTTTTAAATCTAGTTACCTTTATGATTATTATTGTATCTTTTTAAAATTTGACAAATTAGCTTTAAATGGATTTTATTATCTCTTATATATATATATATATTATATAATGGGTATTTTAAAAAAAAAAAAAAAAAAAAAAAAAAAAGATGCTATTCATATTCATGATATATATAATACACACACACACACACACAAACACACACACACATTTTCATCATATATTCGTTAACTAAAAAAATATATATATATATATATATATATATATATATATATATATATATATGCATATATATCATGTATATGTATATTGAAATTGCCCCCCCCCCCACCCCCCCCCCCCCCACATTAATTCCTTTTTCGTGTGGTAGAGAGCGTGTCCGGCCTAATGAAGTGGCCGTCGACCGGCCCACCACGTCCCAAATAAGAGGGCAAGCCTCCATCCAAACAAACCTCCAAGGGGTTGATTGGCATTTCTCAATTGAAAAAATTTGAAACCCTAAAGCTTTCCGCCATAAAAACGAAAATAGAAAAAAAAAGGTGGAAAAATCTCTCTCTTGCATCACAATGCCATTTTTGGCATGATTTCAGAGAAGCTTTTGCTTTCTCCAATGTTGTATCACCTTAAGGGGTAACGCATTAAATGCATTCGGCCATTTTCATCATATGTTAACCAAATAAGGTATATTGTGCTTTATTTCTGATGTTTTCTTTGTGATTTGCTGCGATTTCAAACGGTCAACTCTGAAATCTTTAATGTACATTTGTTTGTATGCGTTCGAAAATTTTGATTTGTGATTGGTTCTTTAAGAACCTTGGGGATTAAGTTTTTTAGTTGAAATGGCACGTGTGCGCGCGTGTAGATGTTTGTTTTAAATCAATCCTAACCCTTCGAAAAATGTCGAGGTGTGTGGAGGAAATCCCAATTGGGGGGAGTTATCCCTAACCCTTCATGTCGAGGGTGTCAAACAATTTTGGGGTTATTTGTTGGTTTTGGGGTTTCCTATATAAGGGAGCCTCGATTTTTCATTTGAAAGAGAGGAAAAAAATTATCTTCACAGAAAATAGAGGCTTAAACTCAGTTTTGGCATATACTTGCTTTGAGACTGAAGTTTAAGGAGTTAAAATTTTAAAATTACTATTTGGGTGTGTGGCTAAGTTTGACTTGGGAAGGAAGAGTTTCCAAGTTCGAATTTCGACTAAAGGTTGCACAAGAAGGAGGTAATTTTCCTTTGCATTTTTCTTACTATTCTTGTTTTCCTTAGTTTTTGTTGTGCTAGTCTGCTTGATTGTTTTAGTTAACTTGTCCTATTTAATACAATGTAGTCTATGTGTGTGATTAATCCAATTAATTAGCTTTGTATATGTGTTTAGTTTGATTTCAGTAGGTAAGATGATGTGGTCTAAGTTTAAAGTATGTTGATTAGATGAACATTAATGCTGCTTTCAAAAAAGGAGTTTACTTAACACACTTAGTTAATCTAGTTTAACTAAAATATGCCCCATATTGACTTTGACCTTAATAACTTGCTCAATCCTAATCAAATAGGCTCCATTGTTTGTTAATCTAACCTGTTTATAATTAAAAAAAAAAAATAGGGTTCTATGGTTTAAGTCTTGATATGATAAAGAAGGAGTGCTTATGCACTATTAAAATCAAGCTAGCCACACTATAGGTTAAGTATATGATCTGTAAGGCCAAATATACCTTTCTTCTGGTCATTTCATATCTAATTTTATTCATGTCTAAATCTGTGCTGTGTTGCTTAAATAAGGTGTATGTTGTTGTTGCTTTGTTGGGAGTTGGTTAGATGACTTCTAGATATTGTTGACCTGAACAAATATGTATCATTATCTTTTTGTGGGGGGGGGGGGGGGGGGGGGGCGGAGTTAGATGGTTATTAGACATTGTTAGCTTGAATATGATCAGTAAAGTTAAGTGTTAACTTGACTGTTTTTGCTATACTTCTCCTAGGCTAGTTTTTGGTCTGTTTGGCCTGATGATCTCATGTTTGATGGGCAGTACTGCAATAATTTTAAGTCTGGGAAGCTTTTTCTTTCTTTCTTTTTTTGGCTGATCTTATTGAATTAGGCTATGTTTAAACTCTTATTCCTGTCTTGTGTTTAACTTCTACTAAGTCTGATGTCTTAATATGTCAAGCTAGGTTTTGCTTAAGTTAGTTCGCTGTAAAGAATAACTTGTCTAATTCTTGGCACTTTGTCTACTTTGGTAGTAATGTTTGTTTCTTCTCTGCTTTGCTCTGAAGCTACCTGCACACCATTCTTAGTAAATCTCAAAATTAAATGGTGTTTGAATATTTTGAGGTTTTGCTTAGACTGGAATTGTACCTTTACACATCAAATTGATTTGTCTATGGTAATTAAGATCTTCACATGCTCCTTGAGAGGTATGAGGTTTATGCCATCAAGTTGGTTTAACTGGTTTCAATTTAAAAGGGGAGTCTTTAACTGAATCCTAAGTGCTAGAATCCATGTTCAAAATTTTCTAAAATTCGCATTTATGGTTTGTGACTCATGAGGACAGGCAAGAATCTTGTGCTTGGGTAGGAAGTGTTGAGATGTTGGTCCTTTAAATCTATTACAAATTTCCTCATGAGGCAGTTTTGTGTAGGACATGTCTCAGTTTGCATTGGCTATAGCATTATCATTTGATGTTTAGTTGAAAAGAAAGTGATTTCAAAATCTGTCCTCCCCTGCTTGTTTCTGCCCTTATCTTGCAAGTATACACATTTGTTTCTCTCTATCTGTGTTTGATTAAAAGACTTATTTGCAAAATTGGATTTAGAGTTAATATATAGTAAGTGTGTGATCATGGGTTTAAAAGACTAAGTTGGCAAGAGGTTATCATAGATATTGAGAAAAAAAAAGTAGGAATATTCATATTCACATATCCTTTTGTTACTTGACTTGTGAATCCCTTCTGTTTTTTTTTTTTCTTTTTCTTTTTCTGATTCTGTATATTTGGCTTGGTTGAAACTTCCATACTTGAAGGTCTATCCTCCCCGTTTCATCATTTTATATATATATATATATATATGATTGTATATATATATATTTTTTATATATATTTATATATATATAATGAATGAAAGGATATACCTAGATATGTGAGATATACTCAAACTCCATACACCTCACGAGTGTATAAAGATTGATATACCTAATATATATGGTATATATCACTGATTATGAGTTTGTCGGCCTTAATATTTGTTTAGCTTTTCTGGGGAGTTCAGGGCCAGTTTCTTGGGCCTTTTCTAAGTTACTAAGTGTAATCCATTGGTTAGCCCAGTTTCTACTTCTTAATAATTGCATTATTTGGGTTTGAGGTTCTTTTCCCATTCGTTGTTTCGTCTTGGGCACGATTGTTTTTAAAGGGTGCTCATTATTAAATTTTGCAATACACTTGACTAGTTGTATATTATGTGTATGCTATATCTAGTTTTCATAGAGGGTTATGCATACAAATATTAATGCTTTCTCTCTTGTATACCACAACTTAGCACATAAGTAGAGATGCTTAATAGCACTCAAGGATCAAGCTTAAGTCTTCCCTGGTGTCTGTCGTGCCTGGGGTTCCTCGAAGCCCCTTGGATCTTGTGCGGCATCAGGAATAAGAAGACAAAAGCTTTCCTTTTTGGGCTATTCATGTATCTCCATGAATGTGTATATATATTAAGTTTGAAGTCATATATATTTGTATGACACTGCCCAGTGCTTATTTTAAGAAGGTTGATCTCGTATACTATTCTCTATTTGTGTAAATGTTTTGGTCTGTTTCTATGTACTTTGACCTATGTGGGCCTCGGGCTTATTCACAAATTTTGGGCTTACTTTGTTTATTGCCTCTAATACCTAGTCGATTTCAGGTCCTATTCTGGCTCGCCTTGTAGATATGTGCATTACATGAATTCACTTTTATTTTTGCCATCTTAAACTTGCACAAGTCCTAATCTTTATCCTTCTATCCTTGCTTGCATGAAATACTTGGGCTCGGGCGATCCACTTACATAAACCCCTTGGGCAAAAGGCCTAATAGTTTCTTTTTGATCAAGTCACATTTGAAAAAGAATAAAGGAAGGGCGATATGTTTTTGAAGAGAAGCCCGACCAATGAGTGAAAAATGACAACGATGGGCTTGAGTAGGCCCGTGGAGTTAAAAATTCACTACTCCCTCGCTACCCCATTTATATATTTCGCGTACTTATAAATTGTATATTGTGCGAATATGTGAATAATGGAACCATGATAGGCTAGAACTTAGGGAGAACGCCTAGTATTTTTAAGAGGTCGTCCAAAAAACTTTTTCTCAAACTCGGTTAATGGTTAATTTTGCATAAAGCTAAAACTTGGTTTGATAGTGAGTTTCTCAAAATTGGTTAAATGACTTGGCTAATTGTAAAAGAGGAACTGGATCTTCCTTAAAGTTTAAAATGGAGCAACGTCTAGCGTCTTTTCCTTAAAGCTGGCCAAAAAATAAAAAATGAGTTCCCAAGCTATCATCCGTGATTTGTAAAAATGGGAAAACTGTTTAATATTTTGGAACTGGTTGAAAACAGTCTTTTACAAAAACTCAAAGACCATTTTGAATTCGGGGCTCGATACGGTTAGTGATTCTTTCAAAAGAGGAAATGAGTTTTTGGACTTGGTAAAAATTTGATGAGATCTGACTGGTTTGGGCCCGACAGCTCAAAACAAAAAGGACTAAAAATGGTGACAAAACTATTTGGACCAAAATTGAGGACTTTGGGTTTGGAATATAAGTTGACTTATGGGCTTAAATGATAAAATTGGGCTTTAAAAGGTTATATTTCTTTATGTATAATGTATAAAAAATCGGAGATATACCCTATATTTTCTATACATATGTATAAAACCCATAAGTACTAAACCCATTTCTTTAAGACTAGAATAGTAGCGACTCTACTCAGGAGAAATCCCAGGTGTGTCTAGTCTGGCAACGAAGTGAGTCGAACACTTGCTTGGATTTTTAAACCAAAACCCTCTCTTGTAAGGGGGGATTTTTGCCAAATTTTTTATTGGAACCATGTTATGATATGAAAAGGAATGACATTTTATGAAAAAATTAAAACACTCTTTTGGCAAATAAATATGTTAATCACACATTGAAGCTCGTAAGTCAACCGTATTCTATAGATCCTTAATACCAGAGTGTTTAAAACCTTCCCTAGGGGATCACCGTAACCCTTACCTCGAACTCTGGTCCAAAGGACTTTTTCTGTATTTTGAAAAAATCTTTTAACTCAATTTCCCTTAATAAATTAGGTGGCGACTCTAAAAAACGTAAAATCCAAATTAAAGCACCAACAACCTCGTAGTAATTTTTATGCCTAACCCGTGTAAAAACGAACCGTAACAACGGGTATGACATCGAATATAAACCCCGAACGACTATAAAGTCTCCGTATTCATGCGTACCCCCGTAGCGTATTTACCCCCGTAATGGTGCCCGAGCAGAGAAAGAACTTCTTTTAACACTCGGGGGATCTGACCTACACGGACGAGACGATCGCGTATGAAAGGGACGGGGTTTCGGGATTGTACTTAAAGTCTACGGGGATATCATCACCGGCCCAGGTCTACAAGAACTAAAGTCGACTAACGATGAGCGAGAGTATGAAGGCCATGATTCGAGATCTAGCCAGGAGGCCGGGCGTAGATCATCGAAGCAAAATGACTCACTCGGGGTCGCGAATCAAGTAAATGGGGTTTTCGATGCGAAGGATGACAGATGCAAAAATACTTCGATAAGACACATAAGTGGTTTTACACCGATTCAAAGAATGGACTATGCAAAGATATGTCGAGGAAGAAAACGGCCGGATGCGTATTGTTAAACGAGTTCTTTCTGTAGGAACCGAAGAATTCAACTCGGGTATGGTGGTCAATTAATGAACTCGTCACATCAAGCAGCCACGCCGGTCACGATATGGCAAGTTTAACTCGGGACGGTGGAATAAATACATAGACTACTTGGCGGAGGGAAAATTACCGGCGGATCCTAAGGAGTCACGGCTCCAGGGACCAAGGCAAGAAGATAAACTTAATCGAAGGAAAATTATACCGACATTCATTTTACTCGTCCTTTGGCCGTGTGCACAGGGCCGGAGAGACGAACTATGCAATGCGCGTGGTCCACGAAGGAACATGTGGTAATCACTCCGGTGCTGAGTTATTAGTTCGAAAGTTGATTCGATCCGGTTACTACTGGGACCATATGGAAGAAGACACGAAGAATTTTGTTCGGAAATGTGACCAATGTCAAAGGTACGCACGCCGATCCATCAGCTGGGAATTGCCTATTCGGTATTGTCCCCATGGCCATTCATGAATGAGTGAATGGACATTATCGGCCCTCTACCTTGGGCACAAGGTGGGCTCATTTTATTTTGTTTATGACCGACTATTTTTCTAAATAGGTTGAGAAGCACGGGTTTTCGAAAAGGTACGAGAAGGAGGTACATCAACTTCGTATGGGATCACATCATTTGCCGCCTTGGCACATCGAGATTACACGTATGACAATGGTAACAATTCATAGGCAACAAGTCAATAATTTCCTTGAGGCTCAAGATCAAAGAAGATAATGTCCACTCGTATCATCCGAGTCTTGAACGACGGAGCATAATCAACGAACAACACTATTATTCTGAACTTGAGGAAACGGTTGGATGAATCTAAAGGCAGCTAGAAAGAAATCTTGCCGGAAGTACTCTGGGCTTACCTGACAACCTCGAAGTCGAGCACCGGCGAGACATCGTTTTCCTTGGTATATGGGCGAGGCGCTCGATCCCACCGAAGTCGGTGGGAACGAGCCTAAGATTCCAATACGCCGAGGGAAAAACCGGGATGGGGAAAAACTGACCGGGAGGAACACCGAAAATGGCCCGTCGGCCCCAAAAAACAACGAATGAGGGTATTCACGAACCCAACCTTTGGGGTTTCCGGAGGGGGACGTTTAAAAAATCTTACACACAAAAGAACCCAAAAAGGGCAGGCCCCGGCCGGAAGGGGAAAAAGATCAAAAACCCGGGAAAGGTTCTTAAACTCGAGTCGAAGGCCCCCAATGCGCAAAAAATTTAAAAGTCAGAAAGAGAATTTTTTTGGAGCCGTACTCCGTAAATTTTTAACCGTTTACCCGGGGGGAGCAACCCGAATAAAAGTCAAAAGATAAAAGGGCAAAAAAAACAGTTTTTGCATTTTTTTTCCCCTTCCCCTTTTTTTAAAAGGGGTTTTGGAAGATTTTTAACGAGGCAATAACGTGTTTTTTGGGGGAAAAGCTAAATTTGGACGGGGATTTTTTAAAATCAAATGTGTTTCTTTTCTCATTAAACACAAACAAACACTGGGGACTTCTTGACTAAAGGCCAATCGATTTTATCTTCCGGGCCAATCGTTGTTCTTATTTCTTTAAAAACCCGCTTGAATTTTTTGGGCCAAACGACCAAAGAGTCTGCTCGGGTAGTTACGTTAGCTAAACGGGTGCCCCCCCGGGGACATTTAAGTTTTTTTAATGAGGAACACTTGGGTTGGTTTATTATTACATAAAATACTATTTCCAATATCCCTTTTGCGTTCGCCTTTTTTATTTGGGTTTTGGGAAAAACCAGAACCGGGGACCCCCCCCAACAAACAAAGAACAAAATAAAGGTTGCTTTAAAAAAATTTTTAAAGGGAAATTTGCAAAATGGGATAGGGGGCTTTGAAAGTCTCAAATAGACTTAGCCTAAGGAAAAAACTTAAAAGTAAATCGAAAGGTTAAAAATCAAGAAGGTGATTTGGGGGTTCGAATTCACGAGCTAAAATATGCAAGGGCCCAAACCCTCTGCAAAACGTTGTTTTCAAAGGTACTCCAAAACCGAACCCGTAAAAAAAGGGCAAAATAAAACCCAAACATGAAAGAGTTATCCCTA
>NC_081353.1:56483813-56543677 GCF_029784015.1 Lycium ferocissimum | reverse complement strand
TTAAAAACTTTAAATTAATTTGTTCCTTTTTAAGGGTAAATTGAATAAGTTTTCCTTCCATTTATTTGATATTTTTCCTTTCATACTTACTTTCAACCTTACATCATATATAAGACCAACAAATGTACCTGCAAGCAAACGTAACATAAAAATATAAAATAATGATACGAGTCAATGAGGTAACTTAACACGCACACTTATTTAGCCTCTGTGAAGGATTAGAACTTCAATATACAGACAATTATGACTAAACAAAAGTCCCAACTTGATATACCAACAAATTAAAGGAGAAGTGCAGCATGGAATTTATAAAATCTTAGATTCAAAGCAGTTGGGGTAATTGCACTTTTGGTCATTCGATTATTAATTTTGATTAAGCGTATTAACTTTTAATCAACTAAAATTTATATTTTGCTCTTTGTTATAGGAAATGTACTATATTTGAACTATTTCTAGAACAGTATTACCTTCAAGTATGTGGTAACAGTATGAAATTTAGCACAGAATATTAATAATTAAATGTATTAGCATTTAGTAGTACGTTAAGTTTGTAAAGATCATTCACAGTTAGAAGGATTAGAAGTGTGCATATCAATTAATGAAGGTTAACTATGCTTGCTAAAAATCACAAAGACCAAAATTAAAATTCATTTATATTTGATGGACTAAAACACAAATTTTATGAAGCCAGACTACTCTTTCGTATACAAAGCTGGTAATTAAACTTTATATAAAACATAAAATTGGCATTGTATAAAAATTATAGTTTAAATAGTCAAAGTAATCTCATAATATCCAATAAAAGTTTTTGCTCAAGTCTTCAAAAATTAAAAGCACTTGTCCCGAACTTTAAATGGAAGGCAAGACAGCCTCATTTTGCATAGTTTAAGGACACCCATTTTTCCTTCTTCCGCACTAACGATTAGTGTGAAGAAATTTTTTGAGCTTTTTGACCAGTTGGAAGACATTTTTTAGCCAAAAACATAACGGATGGTAAAATCGACTCATTTCGAATAGTTCAGGGATATTTTTAGACCTTTTTCCCAATAAAAAATAACTTAAATTGGTTGGATAACTTTCCAGTTAAATGTTAATAATTGAGTGACTTTTTAATTATAAAACAGAGATATGCCATTTTTCATTAAGAAATTTCTTTTAATAATTGGTGCTGCTTATGAGAAACCAATTTTAAATATCTAACTCCATGTATGAACCGAACAAAATCTTTTGAGAAAAAGCTTAATTGACCTACTGGGCTTGAAAGGTACTACTAGGAGAAAAAGTAGGAAATGTCAATTATTTTTGCCCACTTTTGAGCTTTCGTCGACACAAACAATCAATGGTCATTTTCATTGGAAAAAATGACAATTATGTGTGTCCCTTTTGGGATTCCGTCCTCACAAAACTAACGAACAGTTATTACTGACATATTGTCTTGACAGATATGAATCGAGAAAATAACGATAATGGTCCTATATGTTTGAGGTAGGTTCATGAAAAATCAATCCTCTTAACTATAATTATGAGCAGTTTTAATTTTTTAAATTTGTCAAAAGTGATCCCTTGTAATTTCTATCAAATATTTTAACCAATTATGTTTGTTAGATTTGAGAGAGAAAATTATGTATGTGTTGGGGGGGGGGTGCGAGCAGTTTTAATTTTTTAAAGAAAGATCAGTAAAGTTCAAAACCTTGAAATCGCAACATAAAAAACTTTATTGAACTTTAATTTAGCAAAAAATACACCTTAAAAACTGTATCAAACTCTAGAAAATAGATTTTTTTTAAAAGTGCAAAAATTGCATTTACAAATATGTGTTCGTGCTAATTCCTTTTTATTCCATAATATAAACATAATTCACTAAATATTGACGGAGATTAAACAAAGAAATGTTCACCTATACATTAGTGCATGCTCAGCATCATCCAAAGTCCTCACACGTCTATTACTTTCTTTTTCCACACAATTCACTAGCCCCAAAATGAATGAAAAGCCAAATAAAAGTAACAGAAGATGAACATTCGCTGCTAACCCATATTTAGGTCTATGATAATTGGATGAACCTCAATTACTACAGAATCTGATGGCAGATATTAAGCCCTTAAGATATTTAAGTTGAGCGGTACCACTATGGGTTGTTTTTAACCGATTGAAATTCTTGCAGTATTAGTTATGCAAATATTATTTATGTATTACTAATTTATGTATTATTTATGTATTACTAATTTATGTAGTAGTTATTTGATCTTCAATCCGGTATAAAATAATACAGTACATAAATTGATTCAAACTTATATTACATGTTTTAGTTATACGGGATTGTAAATTGATAACCAAGCATCGATTTTGGATCACAAATGAGTCACAAATATATATGACTCATTTTGGATCACGAGTTTCAAAAGTCTTCCTTTACTTCTTAAATTTTGTACCAAGTTAAAAACCTTCATATAAAATGGGATAGAGGGAGTATAAATTGCAACTTTTCTCATATCAATTTGGTAAAAAAACTCCCGTTTACTCAAAATATTTGTCGTCCTTACTCAAATACTTGTTCTTTTGTTTACCCAAAATCAAATTAAGTAGCTTTTTCCCATTTTACACTTGTATTAATTACATCAATGGGCTGATTTTGTTCGCATACAAACATATTTAAGAGGTTTAAATCATTAATGGAGTAAATATTTATTGAAAAGTGAGCATTTAATGAATATGTTAAGAGGTAAAATAATTGGCCAAAACAATATCCTTATAAATGCATTTTTAATAGGCGCGTAAATAAAAAACGCGATAAATATTTTGAGATGGAACTAGTACATCTTAAAATGTTGGTGATACTTTAATAAGAAAATATCATTGGGACAGAAGAAGTGTAAGTTAAACATCTTCTAATCGAATCAGATGTAATCAATCTTCCAGTTTTCCCATTCATTCATCTCCTCTCTCTCTCTCTCTCTCTCTCTCTATCATTGACTACTTTTCTTAGCTTAACACAAAAGCTTTGATTGCTACAGTAGGAAAGAGATATGGAGGAGGGTAAAGCTGCTGAAGTAATAGAAGATGCATTAATAGTGTACAAAGAAGAAGAGACTAATCTCACAGTTCTCAAAACCTCTCTTTTCTTTACGGGAGATGGATTTGCTGCATATGACTGTAAAGGAGAAATGGTGTTCAGAGTTGACACATATAATCCGGACTCACGCGACCAGGTTGAACTTGTTCTCATGGATGCTTCTGGTAAATCCCTTCTCACTATTCGAAGAAAGGTACTGTTGAAATCGATCTCGTCTAAAAGCTTAATTTGTTAAACAAAACACATTCTTATTCACTTAATTATATTCGGTCAGATCGTAAACTTTCCATTCTTTACATGTTCCCTGTTTACACTTTCTCCTAAACAGTAGAACTAGTAAATATGAATTCAGAATTATGAAATTTGAAAAAAGTATCTGTTTTCATTGTGTAAAATGGTATTGAAAATTGGAATTGTATTTGGTCACGAATACAATTTAGAGTTATTTTTGATTTTTTATGAGTGATTTGAATTTAAAAAAGTGAAAAAAGTTTTTTAGTGTTTTTCAAATTTCGAAAGAAGTTGAATGCCGAAATTTTATTGTCAAACATAATTTCCAGAGTTCAACTCTAGAAAAAATAAAAATTACTCATGGCCAAACGGCCACTAGCCACTTAGATGAGTAATGTATGCAAGATTGATTAGTTTAACATACATTTTAATCTTTTTTTATTTTACTTACATATAGTGAAAAGACCGTACAACTGATAGGTGCCAATTTGGGAAATTACATCCAAATATAGATTTTCTTTAATAAACTTTTTTACTATATATATGGGGTCAAAGACAATACTGCTAGAACTATATAATCAGATATTAGTATTTGTTGCCACAAACTGATCTAAACTTTTAAGCAAATAAACTGGGAATATTGTACTTATTAATGTTTGTGATAATTATTTGGTCCAGTATACCTATTGAATTTTAAAAAATAAATTCTCTACCCTTAATTAGCGACATTAATTTGTTTGAGATTTTTTTATGCCTTTTAAATACTTTAAATTATTAATTATTTGGATTTATAGTATTTTTTTTACATAGTTTTCGAATATATAATTGAAAGCTTCTATGTCCGGATTCACGGTAAAATTTTCAAAGTTTGATTCTCCAAATTTCAACCGCGCCACAAAAATTGGGATACAGGGAGTATGACTTAAATCCAAGCTTTTGATTGTCTTTAAAAATTGGAACAGAGACCAAGTCTACATCAAAGATGGGAAGGCTACTTAGGAGAAATAGTAGAAGGACAAAAGCCAATATTCAGTGTTCGAAGATCCTCAATGATGGGAAGTTCAACTGTTACAGTTGAGGGTTACAACAATAATGCTGAAGAAGAGTATGAGATAGACGGGTCATTTGCAGAGAGGAGTTGCACATTCTTAAACGCAGAGAAAGAATCTGTTGCTGAAATTCGACGTAAAGTAGATGCTGATTGTGATAATGTGATGCTTGACAAAGATGTTTTCTCTTTAAGTGTCAAGCCTGGTTTTGACGGTGCCTTTGCTATGGGATTGGTCCTTGTGCTTGATCAAATTCTTGCTGATGATTGTGTTAGTGATGAGGACCCCATTGCTGATGATCCCCTCCTCTCTTCTTGATTTTTGTTCATAATTCATCCATTTGTTCTTCAATGGTTTCTTTCAAAAGTATTGAGTTCAGATGAACGTGGTGCCTATATGTTGCCTCCGCCTCTGCTTCTTCGATAAATGTCTTCGTTGTCTCTTGCCTGCTTATGAATTCAACAACAGCTTGAAAAGTTGCCCTATTGGGGAATGTCCAAATCACCCATCTTTTAGTCAATAATTACTACCTTTGTTATTTCTCGGTGTCAATTTATGTGCCGTTTTTATTACTGGACATGATATAAAATTTATGATCTAAAATAAGTTGTAGATATTTGAATGACTATGAAAGTGCTTGGATTGGCTTATTTTGAGTGTTTATCGGCTGTTAAGCTCTTTTCTACTTTTTTTGATGTTTGAGAAAGGATAAAATTGTTTTTAAGCACCTACTTTTAGACAAAAGAAGTACAAAGAAAGGCCAAAAGCTAAAAGTTGGTATTCCCAACTTATACCTTGTAGCTTATAAACTACTTTTAAAAAGTTAATCCAAACACCCTCTATAAAATTTAAAATAAAATCATTTTCAAAAATATAAAAGTATGTTATGAATAACCAATATATAGTAATAGTTTTATAGAGATACAAATCAACTATATCATCTTAAATTTCAAATAATTGAAAAATCACAATTTTTTAAAAAATATCATCAAACTAAACATATAATCTCCCTAAAAGTAGATAATCAATAAACATAATTGGTACTATAAATTTAGAATAGGGAAAAAGGTGCAAATATACCCCTTACCTTTGTGATTTAGAGCAGATATACCCCTCATTAAAAAAGTAGTGCATATACCTTTTTCGTTACACAAGTGGTGTAAATATACCTTTTCGCTGACTGAATATTTAAAAAAAAAACATTTAGTTGTGTTTTTAATTAAAAAATGTCACGTGCTTAAAAAAAAAAGTCTTCCTATTTTTTTTAGTAGTCTTATTTTTTAAAGCCACATGGTAATTTTTTTCTGGTGGGTCGGGTATGGTTCATTTAAAAAATGGGTAGACTTGTTTTTTAAAGTCAATAAGATATTTCTTTTAAACGAACGAGACAACCCAATAGAAAAAAAAAATTGTCTCGTGGCTTTAAAAATATAAGTCTACTAAAAGAAATAGGAAGATTTATTTTTTTAAAGCTACGTGACCTTTTCTTAATGAAAAGATAAGCTAAATGATTTTTTTTAAAAATCTTACAGTGAAAAGAGTATATTTGGACCATTTGTGTAACGATAGGGGTATATATATACACCACATTTATAACGAAGGGTATATCTACTCTAAATCGCAAAATTGAAGGGTATATTTGCAGTATATTCGCACCTTTGTCCTTTAGACTATTACTCTTTTATGCATAAATACAAAACTGCTTTCAAATAGCAAAATGATAAAAGTTAGATAATTTTGATAGACGTATACTAAGACATGAAGATCAGTAGAAAGTGAATATATAAATATCTGTTGTCAAACAATTTTCAAAAGGATGCTCAAATAATTTTCATCCTAGTAATTATGCAACACTATGATTTGTTATTTGATTTACTCTCAATCTCATATTTTTATAGATGAATTGAGCTTTTATTATTCATTTAGTAAGAAATTTGAGAAGAAACTGTGCTAATTAAGAAAGTTGACACATGATTTGCTAGAAACTTTTAAGCGAGCCCCAAGCGTTGAGCGTTAGGTGCATTTGGGGCACGCATATAAGGCGCTCTTGAGGCATATGCCTCACAAAACTAAGGCCCACACATGAGTCTTAGAGCGTTTTGCAAATATCCGGCACAGGAGAGAGGACCGGACAGAGTCATGAAAAAACCTTTTAAAACAAAGATGTATATTGGTCATTCATAACTGCATTAGAAGATGCATTAATAGTGTACAAAGAAGAAGAGACTAATCTCACAGTTCTAAAAATATATCTTTTCTTTACAGGAGATGATTTGTTGCGTATGACTGTAAAGGATAAATGGTGTTAAGAGTAGACACATACAAACCGGACTCACGTGACCAGGTTGAACTCGTTCTCATGGATGCCTCTGTTAAATTCCTTCTCACTTTGAGACGAAAGGTACTACTCAGATTATCTGTCGTGTTTCTTTTTTACATGCTCCTTAAGAATATATTGATTTGATTCGAAGGACTTTTTGATTATTTTACCTTCATTTATGTCTTAAAATATAACCTCTTTTTATTAAATATTTACTCTATTAAACTGTTTGTAGTCTTCAAGGACAATTACAACTAATGATAAAATGAGAAAAATAATTAATTTTATGTTATACTTCTAAAATGACAAAGTAATTTGAGATGGAGAGAGTAATACTAATAGATCCTCAACTTTCCCGGTTTACACTTTCTCATAACTAGTACTAGTAAATACGAATTCAGAATTTTAGATCAATAGACTAGATAAATGTTGTGTTTATATATGTTTTTCTTGGGTCGAGGATTTATCGGAGAACATTTCTCTATCTCTGCATAAGGTAGGGGTAAGGTTTACATATGATCTATCCTTTCCAGACCACACTTGTGAATTACAATGGATATGTTGTTGTAGATTCGTTAAGTTAGCATTTGGATATAAAAACTTAAAATTTGAGGGAAAAAAAAAGTATTTGGAAAAGAGTTAAAAATGGTATTTGAAAATTGGTGTTGTATTTGACAAGAATACAACTTGAAAAATTGTTGAATTTTTGTGAGTGATTGGAGTGAAAAATGTGAAAACATGTACTGTTTGGAGTTTTTTAGAATTCCAGAATATTAAAACTAAATTCTGAAAATTGTAACAATTCTATGTCCAAACATGATTCCGGTCTATAAAATATCGAAAAAAGTGAAAATTATTCATGACCAAAAAAGCATGTTAATCTTCAATTTTTTTTTTTTTTTTTGGCAAAAGACATAAATTAACCTTTAAACTATACCTCAAAGGTCATTTTCACACTTAAACTATCCTGGTGACCCATTACACGCCTAATACATTTAAAAGTGATATTTTTTGCTCTCTAAAAGCTGATGTGGCAAAAATAAAAATTATAATTCAAAAATAGGCAAGTGAAGTCAAAATTAAAATAAAAAAATATTTTTTAAATTATTCCTCACCACCACCCCCCCCCACCAACCCCACCCCACGCCACCCCCATCTCTTCCCTTCAAACCACCGCCACCGCCACCGCCACCCGCCCTCCCTTCTCCTCCACCTTCAAGCCACCCTACCCCAACCCCAACCCCTATTTCTTCTTTTCACCAACACCACCCTCCCCCCCCCTCCCCCCGCCATTCTCCTCCCCTCTACGTCAACCCCACTACCAAAGAACAATCCTCCATTGGTATACTTGTGAAACTTCCATTGATGTAACGTTGATAGGAAATGTTGCCATCTAACGTTGATAAACGAGTGATGTGCGTAATTTATTACTCCGTCCAAAACGGGCACCAAATCTCTAATCTGTTGGTGCCATCTGACATTGATAGCAGTAGAGATTTGGTGCCATTTATTTCTAATCTGTTGTCCCTCAATCCTCTTTGCCATTTGTCATGACCCAACCCCGTAGGCCGTGACTAGTGCCCGAGCTGGGCACCCATACAAACCCAATAACCATAATCAACGTACATACGTATTATACATGTGCACAAGCCGAGGTATCAAACCATAACTGTATGACCGGATTATACAAAACGAGTAAAAGAAAAAAATGAACCAAAGTCGTCGAAATATATGTACATACCGCGGTCAAAAATCCAGCGGACAATATCACACATAAGCCGGTAAGGCTATCGTAGTATAAGGGGGGACGTCCAAATCACAAATCACACGGACACAACTGAACAGTGATTACCCATAACCCACACATATGTCTACAGACCTCTACGAATAATAACGAATCATATGACCGGATTGTGGCCCCGCCGTACCCATATACGTACATATACATATGCATCGGAAGAGTCGGCACCAAAACATAGGCTCGTAACAAGGGAGCGCTCCAAGATGGATGAACAGGAATCCTAAGCCGATGGATCCTCCAAATAAATATCTGTACCTGCGCGGCATGAAACGCAGCCCCCGAAGAAAGGGGGTCAGTACGGAATATGTACTGAGTATGCAAAGTATAAAATGTAGTAACCAGGATCACAATCAAACAGTATTTAAAATAAATGCAAAATCGAATATCAAAATGCTTACTTTCAAAACACAAATCATGCAAGGGCTCTTAGAATATGATCGCCCGCCCGCCGGTGGCGCCATAACACATCATACTCCGTGAAGATTTCATATCTCCGAAACCCGACATACCGCGGTCAAAAGTCCGATGTCAATATCACATATACACGGTACCCGGCCCTATACGGAGGCTCGGCGAACCGGACACATCATAACACCAAATATACACGGTACCCGGCCCAATAGCAGAGGGGCTCGGCGAACCGGACACATCATACTCCAGAATATCATATAGTGCGCACGATACATAACCGGCCCGGGACTCGGCGAAAGATATAACCATATGCACGAGCAGAGTCGTGGGAGACTATGTGCAGTTTAAATCACTTTCAAAAACTCCATAGAATAGTCAAAACGAATTATCTTTTAAAATCAGAGAATAGTCAAATCAAGTTTTCCCCCGAATGCCACTCGGGAACATATCAAATAGAACTTTGAAAATCATAGTTGCGCATCGGAATCATAAGTATAAGAATTTTCATTTCAGACTCAACGGATAAGTATATAATCATACTCGGGGGTCGGAAAGATAGTCATATTAAGTTCTTTCCAAAAGTCATCAGAATTACATAAAGGAAAGTCGCGGGACCCACGGACGGTGTCGACCCAAGCCGGGCCCGCCTATGGAAAACATAGTCATCATATGCTATAGAACCTCATACGAACATATCGAGGCGATCCGGTTCTGTCTACGAAAGTTACGGCCCTTTTTCCGACGTAGAACTTTTTAAGAATAAAACTTTTTATGCAAAATTTGAAAATCAATTATTCCAAAGACATAAGGGCCATTATTTCATCATATTACGAATGTCAAAGATAAAATGTAAACAAGAACCGTAGGCATACTCGGATCTCAAGAATAGAGTTTTCTCGAGGCTCGTGTCATAGCCTATTTACAACTAAGGCATGCCAAAAGAAGGAAGGGCTAAGCTTTACATACCTTATCCGCTTTCTAAGCTAATCCGAATTCAAATCTTGACTCCCCAAAATCTACAACAATGTCATTAGGCACCAAACATCAGTCACAAGCGCTTAGAAATCCAATTCTAAATTAGCATTTCATTTACCGAAATTTGGGCAGCATTTCCCCTATAAAGTCAACAACCCCGAGAATTCAACTCGGCCAAATCTTCAACAACAATACCAACAATCATACTAACAACATCGACAATTAATTCAAAATGCATTCTAATGTCAATAACTCTTTTCTACATAATTCGACAACATTCCATTTATTTCAAATCACCACATACCAATAAGTCAACTTCAATGCTCATACATCCAAATACCAATCCGAAACTATTCAAACAAAACTCAAGAGTATTTCAAACAATCCACACAACATTCCAAACGGCACAACCAACTTACAACATCACCCGAAATCCTCCAAATGCACTAAGAACAACAACAATACATTTCTTTCTTCCAAATTCATAAACTACATCAATAATCCGCATATTAACAACATCATTTTCATAAATTCAAGAAACCATGTTGAAGTCACATTATCTTCTCTAACAACCTACAAACGGCTCCAACTTCCATTTGAATCATTAAACCATCATTTTCATCACATAACCCATAACAACAACAACCAAAAATACTAATTAAAATTAATTCATCATTTCTACACAACACAACATATATACACCACACAATTCCCACACCCTAATTCCATGAATTCCATTCATTTCGACACCACAACATACACAAACCATGCATAACATATGAAAAGAGGATTAAAACTTACCCTTTTCCACTTTGTTCTTCAACTTAGCTAGGGTTGAGAATTGCATGGACAAGGGATTTGTTTGCTCCAACAACCACTCCATGTTGTTTAGAACCTCCCAATTAGTAGAGAAACTAGAAGAAAATAATTTTCCATGATCAATTTTTGGACCTCAATTTTCGCCCTCTTGGCCGAATGGCCCTTTGTTTTTCATCCAAGGTTCTTGATTTTTCTCTAAGTGTGGAATGATAAGAAGATGACTTATTAGTCATCTTTTGTATATATATATAAGTAACACAAGTGTCCATGGCCCACATGGGTTGGACTTAATTAAATTTGGCCAAAAATGTGTGGGACCATTTCCAAGCCACATGGCCAACATGGCCAATTTTCATGAATTACCAACTTTCCATTATTTCACTTTTACCCCAAATTTTCCTAAATGTTCCATATCAACAAATTCATAAACAACTTGTGTCTTAAAACGAAATCGAAGGTCAAAAGTCTCGACTTCGTATCCCGGAATGGTTTTGTCCCTAACTTATCATGGTTAACCCGGATTGTCCCAATGTACAAAATACGGGATATAACATCCTCCCCCCCTTTAGAACATTCGTCCTCGAATGTTAAACTGATCCTACAGGGTCTCATAAGTACTTCGGGGGGGGGGGGGGGGGGTCTTTTCGTGGCCGTTTACATCGTTCGTTAATCAATCCACATAACTCATCCGAGAATTTGGATTCCCGAAGACATAGGATATAAGTAGGAATACGTATCCTCCGTCTTTTCCCCCGTTATTGTTCCGCCACAATACTTTAACAGAAGTTATGTCTGTAGTACGCAATCTTCTCATCTGACGACCCGGTATAGATATAGGCTGTTCCTCGTAGGCTAATTCCTTCGTTACTCGGATGTCATCTCGGGAAAATACTCTGAAGGGTCGCTACATATTTGTGAAGCATTGACACGTAGGAGACCAAATGCGCTGTTTCCATATCCGACGATGGTAGATTCAATTCATGGCAACCTTGCCTATCTTACGGACAATCCGTTAAGGTCCAATATATCTCGGACTAAGCCTCCTTTTTCTCTGCCGAATCTCGTAACACCCTTCAAGGATGACACTTCCAAAGATACCCAATCGTCGACCTGGAACTCTAGGTGTCGACGTCGAGTATCTGCATATGACTTCTGTCGAATCTGAGCTGCTAATAACCGCTCCCGAATGAGCTTTACTTTGTCAGCTACTTGCTGAATCATATCTGAACCAATTAATTTAGTTTCGCCCACATCGAACCAACTAATTGGTGACCTGCACTTCCTGCACACGCAGCCTCGTACGGTGATCTGGATGCTAGAATGGTAAGTATTATTATATTCAAACTCACAAGCGGCAAATAATCGTCTCACCTCTAAAATCGATAATGCAGGCCCGCAACATATCCCTTAGCGCGAAAATAGTACGCTCGACCTGCCCGTCAAACTAGGGGTGACATACTGTATCGAGACTCACCCGCATGACATCATCCCTTTTGGAGTGAGCTCCGGAGTTAGTCCTTCGAGCTCTTATGTCCGAGATCATAGATATGAGAATGTTATGAAGTCTCTCCATATAATTGCACGTAGCTTTAACTGGATGAATGGTCTTGGATATGCTATTGTACTAACTCCTGGCGGTTCAATGGTCAGCGTCATTAGTCCTTACATCCTTATCACCATTCATTTTTACATTCAAGTGTTTACTCGCATGACTTTGTCGTTGGTGAACATAATGGTTATGTCTATACGAAATGGTCTCGCATCTGCTTCGCTATCCTTTACAGTACCGCTACACTTATGGCAACTCATAATTCGAGTTTAAACTTAATTCTTGGGCTCTTGCCACAACTATTTCTTTAACCTTTATGCCTCAAATCTTATAACCCAACTCAAACACATAGAAATTTGCGAAAATTCTTACCTTTTACGATTCTCTCATAACACAAGTATACGTGTTCTTCCGATTTCCTTGTATTGGCGATCATTTCGAACTCTAGATCCAAGCTAATAAATTTGCCCTTGGGGCATGAGGACGTGTAATTCCTTTCAAGTCCAATATGTTTCCCCCCCCCCCCATTTACTTAGGAGGTCCTCATATATTAATGGTTTTTTTTTTTTAGATATCCATCGTCTTCGGCACTTATCTTTCGAAAGCATTTGCACGGAATCCATCGCGTTGTGGTCACTATCCTTTCGTACCACACATTCCTCTCGTGCCATACTACTACATTTTATCCTTTTCATTCTTTCTTTTACTTCTCATGTTTCTTACTTTTCGCTTTTTCCCGACATTTAGGTCACCTTGCCTTGTAGCATTTGTCCCTATTCACTTTCTTTATTTTCCCAAATATCATTCTATTAGAACTTTCGAGCTTTACCCGTAGTGCAAAACATCACCTTCCAATACATTTGTCATTTTCTTATCACTTGAACCTCATTACCCTCTCCGACTAATACCTTCAATATACACGTACGTCCGGGGGATATATAGTCATGTAGGGGAGGTCATATACATACGTATGCATAATTGCTACCATCTTACTTACAAAATATTTTCAAACGCTATTCAACTCACCCTGATCCTAAAGCTGTAATGCGCCTTTTTTTTTTCACTGGTTTAGTCTGCCTCGTCCTATGCGACCTTTAAGGTTTCTGCCCACTTCCGTAACTCAATTTTTCTTAGATTGACCTAGCTTCTCATTTGCTTCTTACGTCTGAATTTGTAAGACCTTCAGAAAACTTCCCAGGGGTCACCCATCCTAAAATTGCTCCCACTCCAACACGCTTAACTTTGGGGCTCTGATGTAATGCGACGTTCTAATGTTAATATGATCGCGTCAACCTCGTCGCATGACCTTCGCACATAACGGAGTAAGTTGAAGTCTTAGCCAACGGATTTCAAAATGTCCTCATAACACACCTCCCGCCAAATTAGAAAGGGTCCCTCACTTTAACCAATAATTCTTTAATACTCGTAGGCATTCCAAATTCTCGATTAGTGGCACCGATATTCCGACGATAAGTGTCCAAAACTCTCTTGGGATAGTATCTTAATCTTGACCTATCATCATCGTTTCTTTTGATGAAATTATATTGCACCATTTGTTCCTTAAGCCTACCATTGTTGTCGCTTAGGAGATTCCATTATTCTGAGGTGAAATCGTGTGCACGTAGTATCCCTTTGCGATTTGATGCCTTTTACCCTTACTATGTGCCCAACGTAGGCTTCTAACTCACTCAAACACACACCAAGCTCGTCTCACTAATAACCTTATCTTATCACCATGTCGTCGTATCACACCTTTAAATTCACAACTGCGTATTCCCTTTTCGTTCCATATTCGTACTCATTTAATTACATCTATCTTGGGAGCTTCCTTTTGGTATTCCCTTACCATATTTACTATGTCCATCCTTTTTGCACACGGGGAGCTTTATAATACATTACATTTTCGGAAAATATTACTCCTACATAATCCCTTTCTCGTTTCCAAATCATATTCTGTTCATCCCTATTTGTTCTTATCATACCAGTCATTTTCTAACACTCATTCTATCTCGTTGCTCATCTTTCTATAGCTTAGTCTTTCACAGTTCCGTCAACGATATTACTTTCCTTGGCTATACATGTCATAATCTATTCCGCACGTTATCTCGCCCGCTTTTCTTTCCATCTCCTTCTCCCAATTAATCCTTTCCTCTTTCGCACTTACTATCATTTTCGTTATCTCATAATCTTTATTCGGAACTTTCCCTATAGAAGAACCTCATAAATTCCTCTCCCCCCTTTTTTTTGATCAATAGCCCACCTTTATACTTAGTGACATAGATCTCGACATACTTCTAGTCACTTCCTCGTTAGGCTTTGCTCATTTTGTAACAATCCTTATTTTATTCACATAATATCCTGTTCATAATCAATCTTATAGTGTCCTTTTGACCTTAATATCTTACAACTGTATTATCAATTCATTCATATCCGTCGCAATTCTTTTTCCTCCGTGTTCTTGTCTTAATCATACTATTATTTCTCTAACTATAAACTCGTCATAATTTATCCTATTTTATCAATTCAGTTGGTACCTTAATATAACACTCTATCAAGATTTGCCAACCTTTTCTAAGTCATCTCTTAATATCGCAAGCCCTTTCCAAATTCCTTTTCATCATATCAATATCGACCTCCTAATTACTATTATCATCAATTCAACAGTTATCTTATTTCTCGAGGTCAGCCGTACCTGCAACTTAGTCAAATCCTATCCTTATTATTGACACGACCTTCCAAGGCATATCACAAACCCATATTTCATTTCCGGAAAAATTTCGGCAGAAGTTTCCTATCTATATCTTCTTACTATCAAAATGCCAACCTATATATATATATATATATATATATATATATATATATATATATATATATATATATATATATATATATATCATATCATAGCCACACAGGGCTCCCAATATCAACAACAGTATGAAAATAATGGACTTACCTCGTATGTCAATTCGATCCGCTTTTTCGTTACACTTTCCCGTTACTTTTTCTTTTTTTTCAACTTTACATTTCAATCATACTTCAATACCTTACCCGACATATATATCTTCGTGCCTTTACTTACTGCGCGCGCTTTGTAACTTCCAACATCGTCAATCACTTTCTTCGTCGATGTCGTTCTTTTCGAAATCAAAAGTTAGTACGAGGAATCTCATTTCCTATGACTTGGCTCTATCGCACGATCTAAGACGAGAAAAAGGGTCACCGATTCCTAAATGCCCCGCGACCTCCGCGTTTATAAGTGTGGCCGGCTTCACACCATAAACAAGACTGCGCCGGACACGGCGCGTAGACAATCCGAGGACGAACTGCTCGATACCACTTTTGTCGCGACCCAACCCCGTAGGCCGTGACTAGTGCCCGAGCCGGGCACCCATACACACCAATAACCATAATCGGCGTACAACGGATTATACATATACAGTCAAAGACATTAGATCATAGCCGGCATGACCGGATCGTATACAAACGAGAAAAGAAGCGTCGCCCAAAGCGACACGAAATATATATATATATACATATCGCGGTCAAAAATCCGGCGAATAATATCACACATAAGCCGGTAAGGCTATCATAGTATAGGGGGACGTCCAAATCACAAATCACACGGACACAACTGAACAGTGATTACCCATAACCCACACATATGTCTACAGACCTCTACGAATAATAACAGAATCATATGACGGGACAGGGCCCCGCCGTACCCATAAACAGACATATACACATGCATCGGAAGAGTCAGTACCCAAAACATAGGCTCCCGAGAACAACGGGGAGCGCTCCAAGACGGTCGAATGGAATCTAAGCCGATGGATCCTCCAAATAAATATCTGTACCGCGGCATGAAACGCGACCCCGAAGAAAGGGGGTCGATGACGGAATATGTACTGAGTATGCAAAGCATAAAATGTAGTAACCAGGATCACAATCAAAACCAAAAGTACAGAAAATAAATGCAAAATCCAGAATATCAAAATGCTTACTTTTAAAACACAAATCATGCAAGGGCTCTTAGAATATGATCGCCCGCCCGTCAGTGGCGCCATAACACATCATACTCCGTAAGATTTCATATCTCCGAAACCCGACATACCGCGGTTAAAAGTCCGGCGGTCAATATCACATATACACGGTACCCGGCCAATAACGGAGAAGCTCGGCGAGCCGGACACATCATAACACCAAATATACACGGGACCCGGCCCGGCCAAGTAGGGCTCGGCGAACCGGACACATCATACTCGAGAATATCATATAGTGCGCACGATACATAACCGGCCCGGGACTCGGCGAAAGATATAACCATATGCACGAGCGCAGTCGTGGGAGACTATATGCAATTTAAATCATTTCAAAAAAAACTCCATAGAATAGTCAAAACGAATTATCATTTAAAATCGGAGAATAGTCAAATCAAGTTTTCTCCCGAATGCCACTAGGAACATATCAAATAGAACTTTGAAAATCATAGTTGCGCATCGGAATCATAAGTATAAATTTTCATTTCGGACTCGACGGATAAGTATATAATCATACTCGGAAGTCGGAAAGATAGTCATATTAAGTTCTTTCCAAAAGTCATCGAATTACATAAAGGAAAGTCGCGGGACCCACGGACGGGTGTCGACCCAAGCCGGCCCGCCTATGGAAAACATAGTCATCATATGCTATAGAACCTCATACGAACATATCGAGGCGATCCGGTTCGTCTACGAAAGTTACTACTTTTTTCCGACGTAGAACTTTTTAAGAATAAAACTTTTTATGCAAAATTTGAAAATCAATTATTCCAAAGACATAAGGGCCATTATTTCATCATATTACGAATGTCAAAGATAAAATGTAAACAAGAACGTAGGCATACTCGAGGATCTCAAGAATAGAGTTTCCTCGAGGCTCGTGTCATAGCCTATTTACAACTAAGGCATGCCAAAAGAAGGAAGGGCTAAGCTTTACATACCTTATCCGCTTTCTAAGCTAATCCGAATTCAAATCTTGACTCCCCAAAATCTACAACAATGTCATTAGGCACCAAACATCGATATAGCGCTTAGAAATCCAATTCTAAATTCATTTCATTTAAGAAATTTGGGCAGCATTTCACTATAAAGTCAACAACCCCGAGAATTCAAACGCCAAATCTTCAACAACAATACCAACAATCATACTAACAACATCGACAATTAATTCAAAATGCATTCTAATGTCAATAACTCTTTTCTACATAATTCGACAACATTCCATTTATTTCAAATCACCACATACCAATAAGTCAACTTCAATGCTCATACATCCAAATACCAATCCGAAACTACTCAACAAAATTCAAGAATATTTCAAACAATCCACACAACATTCCAAACGGCACAACCAACTTACAACATCACCCGAAATCCTCCAAATGCACTAAGAACAACAACAATACATTTCTTCCTTCCAAATTCATAAACTACATCAATAATCCGCATATTAATAACATCATTTTCATAAATTCAAGAAACCATATTAAAATCACCTTGTCTTCTCTAACAACCTACAAACGGCTCCAACTTCCATTTGAATCATTAAACCATCATTTTCATCACATAACCCATAACAACAACAACCAAAAATACTAATTAAAATTAATTCATCATTTCTACACAACACAACATATATACACGGCCACAATTCCCACACCCTAATTTCATGAATTCCATTCATTTCCACACTCCACAACATACATAAACCATGCATAACATATGAAAAGAGGATTAAAACTTACCCTTTTCCACTTTGTTCTTTACTTGGCTAGGGTTGGGAATTGCATGGACAAGGGATTTGTTTGCTCAACAACCACTCCATGTTGTTTAACCTCCCCAATTAGTAGAGAAACTAGAAGAAAATAATTTTCCATGATCAATTTTTGGACCTCAATTTTTTCCCTCTTGGCCGAATGGCCCTTTGTTTTTCATCCAAGGTTCTTGATTTTTCTCTAAGTGTGGAATGATAAGAAGATGACTTATTAGTCATCTTTTGTTCACTTATATAAGTAACACAAGTGTCCCATGGCCCACACATGGGTTGGACCAATTAAATTTGGCCACAAAATGTGTGGGGACCATTTCCAAGCCACATGGCCAACATGGCCAATTTTCATGAATTACCAACTTTTCATTATTTCACTTTTAGTCCCAAATTTTCCTAAATGTTCCATATCAACAAATTCATAAACAACTTGTGTCTTAAAACGAAATCGAAGGTCAAAAGTCTCGACTTCGTATCCCGGAATGGTTTTGTCCCTAACTTATCATGGTTAACCCGGATTGCCCCAATGTACAAAATACGGGATATAACACCATTCTCTTTAAAATGACGAAAATTAAAATGAAGAAGGCGGAGTAGTGGTTCCTCCTTAGCGATGTGGGGAGGACGAGCGATGTTGCCACTCTTTTTTTTTTTTTTTTTTTTTTTTTTTTTTTTTTTTGAAAATAGCTTTGATGAGTTTAATATCACACATAATAAAAAATAATAAAATTTATTTTTTAGGTAGATTAGATGCAAATTTGGTGACCGGAAAATGAAGAAGATCGGCAAAAATGGAAGCTCACCGGAAAATTATTGAAGCTTATTGGAAATAATGGTGGTTATACAATAAGAAAGGGAGTAGGGATGTAGAAGAAAGGGAGGGTGGAGGAGGAGGGGAAAGGAAAAAATATAAAATGAAAAATTAGAGGATTTTTTAACGTGGCATTGACGTGGACTGACGTGGCATTGATGTGGTGCGTACACTCTCCCCTAGTGCAACTGGTCATATTGTATCAGGGAGCAAAAAATATCACTTTTAAATATATTAGGTGTGTAATGAATCGCTAGAATAGTTTAAGTGTGAAAATGACTTTTGGGGTATAGTTTAAAGGTCAATTTATGTCTTTTTCCTTTTTTATTTTTTTAATACTTGTATATAGATGTAAAGGGAAAGACCGTACAACTGATAGGTGCCAATTTAGGAATTACATCCAAATATAGATTTTCTTTAATAAAAAAAATATTATTGTACTATATATATAGGGTCAAAGACAACACTTCAGGTAATTTCGTAGAGTTTTAACCCGCAAAAGAAAATGATATTATAATTTTTTCAAGAAATTCCAATTAGAAAGAAAAAATTATTAAGAGAACTTATAATTGAAAGAGCAGCACACAACACGTTTAATCTCCAAAAATTACAAATAGTAAAAAAGAAATGATTTTTTTTTAAAGTTAGGGCTTTCAGTTGTTTGAATAATTCAATTTCACAATAATATTAAATTATTTACTGGCTGTTATAGTCATATTCTCCTTACTAGTGAATTTAGCCGCGCTTGGCGCGGTCATAAGAAATAATAATAAATTGATTTTTTTTCTTTCTGAAAATGTAGTTGGGATAGAAGATTTTAAATAGTTTCTTATGTATACATACGAAAAGTAATTTTATAAGTGAGTTTAATCACCAATGTATTAATTCTTAGTGACATCCATATAGATCAAGCGAAATACATGTGGTTACAGCCTTATTACGAGGTCATGCAAATATCTCTTTTCTTAGCTAATTTGTATATGTGAACATGATATATACGTATTTCTAAATTAAGAAGCTTCGAGAAAACTAGTGTTTTCGAATTATATTTGTAAGTAAATAGCGAATCCATGGGTATTTGAACCCGAATATGAATATTTGATATCCTTTTGAACAACCCGTTATAATAGGAAAGCCTCATATCTTGAAATTAATTCATCAAGTTGATGATAAAATCCTTACCTCTTTTGATTCTTAAAAATGAATGAAAGTTTCAAGAAAATTTGTAATGTTATTTTGAGAAATAATAAATATATTTTTCTAATATATATTTTATGCATATTTAAGTGTGGTTTTTTAAAATAATTTTGAATGCCTCATAGTTCGAAACTTA
This sequence comes from Lycium ferocissimum, assembly GCF_029784015.1. Classification (NCBI taxonomy): domain Eukaryota; kingdom Viridiplantae; phylum Streptophyta; class Magnoliopsida; order Solanales; family Solanaceae; genus Lycium; species Lycium ferocissimum. The sequence goes on along the minus strand of NC_081353.1, from coordinate 56,523,500 downwards.
AGACGAAAGAAGATATGTGAAAAAGAAAAAAGAGAAAAAGTACAAAGAGTAAATCTACCGCCCATCAACAGAAACGCCGGCAAGCATAACACTCTATCCTTCCTCTTCTCTATACGCCTTTTTTATTTGTCTCTTTCTCTTCAATTCTTCCCTCTTTAATATTCAACACTATAGCATTATTATATCAAGGTAAAAGATCTTGTCCTCAAATTGTAAGAAGGCAAGAGATATCATTTCCTAAAAAAAAAAAGGAGGTATTGGTCTAAGTTAATATCCAATTCACGCTGAACATCACTATATCAAGAACCGATATATAGAAATATTATTACATAGTAGACCTTTTATTTATTAATCTTTAATTTAGTTTAATTTCTTGAGAATATTTAAAGTTGTTTAACATTCTTAAAATGGGAACCAAATGACCCTCTTCATGTAATAACGTAGGAGCAACTAAGCACACATAGTACAAATAGTCAAAACATGACAAGTATTGATTTTTATAGCAGCTACTGTTTCCAAATCTATTCATCTTTAAGTAGAATTTACCAAATTCCTTGCAAAGCGACATGCCATTACGGAGAAAAGCACTTTCAACTCCTTTTTTTTTTTTCTATAATTAAAATTAAAAAATTTATCATTATAACACCTCATTACTCAATTCAAATGACCTGTTTGGCTTAGCTTACAAGTTCTTGAAAACTTATGTTCGTTTTTAGCTTTTTTAGTGTTTGGTCGGCTATCTTATAAGCTATTTTGTGCTTAAAATAAGCCCAAAAATATAAGTTGGCCGATTTGACTTACTTTAAAAAAAGCGAACATAAGTGAAAATTAAAACGAAAAAAAAAAAAAAAAAAAAGTTGAATTTTACCCCAACTTTTTTTTTTTTGCTTATAAACTGTTTACGAACTTTATAGCCTACTTTTTTTGCCCTCATCCAAACAGGCTTGAAGAGGACTCTTTCAAAAGAAGACATACTAGCTTCTTCTTTTTCTCTCTTTCTCTACTATCGTGAAACAAAGTAACCCAATTTCATCACCAAATTCTATGCAAAATTCTCAGAGATATGTATTTTCTCTCTCTACTCTCTTGACACTCTAGAACTGTTCGCATAAAACTAATCCCTAAAGTAAACATAATCCATTCAGTAAAAATATAAAATACAAGTTAATATAATTATATGAGAGAAGGTAAATTATAAGAAGCAACCATATATAGGATTTTGCGGTAAAAGGAATATTGGTACAAATACCAAAGAAATCAAGTTCGAGTCTAATCCTATGCATGAAAAAAATTAAAGTGAAATAAAAAACAAAGTTACTAGAGTCCCTCATCTTTCATTCAATCAATATCCACGAAAAATAGTCAAGACTCATTTCTAAATATGAGACTTGCATACTAAGTAGGCGTTCGAACATCAATTTTGAAACCATGGTTTCAAACCAGCATTTGGCCATCAATTTTCAGTCATGATTTGAAACCTGGTTTGAAACCATGGTTTGAACCCAAATTATCCAAAAAGCATGGTTTGAGGTTTGAAACCATGGTTTCAACTTTTTTAAATACAAAATTTAACCCATAAGTTAATATTTTGTAAAAAAAAAAAAAAAACCCATAAGTTGGTAAATATTTTTAACAATTACCCCCTCAATCATTTACCAATCTCATTAACTTCCGCCAACCTTTATTTATGTCTACCAACCTTTAATTTATGTGAGAAGATTATATTAAATAGTAGTTACACTACTATTCATGTTAAATTTTCGATTTTATTGAAGTAAAGTTTGATTAATTGATATTGCATTTTTAGAAAAGCCTTCTAGCAAAAGGTACTAATTTTGTTATAACTATGATTTGCTCATTTGGTAAGATTGTATAAGAATTGAGAATGTTTTGATAATTTTCGCAATTTGTGGGGTTTTTATGGATTTATAAGAGAAAATACAACTTAAACTATTGTGGTTTCAACCAACATGGTTTCAAACCATGTTCAAATGGGGCCCAAGATAACAAAATCATTGAAAAAATAAAGTTGAAGCATATAATAATAAAGTATGTAAGAACATATTCATGTTTGAGTAATATTTTTTCAGATCAGTTGCATCATCAAAATGCTTATGAAGGTTGAAATAAAAAAAGTGAAATCTGAAAATCTTATGGACATCAAGGAGATGCTGGGATTCTAATATAAAAATTAAACGCTAATTCAATGCTCGCCGTTTTTGTTTCTCAATCACCGGCCACAAAGATAGCAATGACCATGGGATATATATGGTCCAGGACAAAGCCCTTTATTTTCTTCTTCTTTATTGTTTTGGGCATTTGAAGGAGCAAACTTTTGAGTAATTATTGCAGGTTTCAATTTGTAACAGAAAAAGACCACATTGTGGAATCATTACGATGTATTAAGTGCTTTTTAAGTATTAGGAAATGAAACGTTCATTTTTATTTTTATGCAATACAGACTTTATTGGCTTTTGAATAAAGTGATTAAAAGACTAATAAAGGAAAAAAGGCAAAAAAAGAGGAAAAAGATAAATAGGAATGATGATCATTAAGTGCACACCACCTCGTTCTTACGCACTTTCTTTATATTATATATATATTAGGTAGCCAGTCGCAAGCTCCAAGAGTCAAAGCTGACAATTAAATATTTCATCTGTCTCAATTTTTGTGATACACTTTTCTTTTTAGTCTATCCCAAAAAGAATGATATATTTCCCAAAAAGAATGATATATTTCTATATTTACAAATAATTTAACTTAAAACTTCCATTTTACTCTTAATAAAATGATTTACCACCACATAAATATTTATGCCTTGGTTTAAACATCAAGTTTTTTAAAAAAAAAATTCTTTCTTAAACTCCGTGTCTAGTCAAACTATATTAACAGTATTCTAAATTAAAAATGGAGTTGACTTATAGTTGGATTAGTAGTATTCTAAATTAAATGAAGTTGCCTTATAGTTGGATTAGGTCGAACCATGACCTCAGGGGACTAATGAAGCATTATACCAGCGAGCGATCGGAGCTCCATTTGCCAAGCCAGTGTCATCTCTTAGTACAGTAGTATTTAACATGTACTGACAGTTGTGTTAACCAACTACATGCAGGTAGTACGTTGACATCGTTCCCATTTTTTTGTTTCTCGAAAATACCTCTAGCAGCATAATAGTATTAACATGAGTATTTAGCCAAAGTTGTCCTTATCTATGAGAGTAGGTCTATTTTGGTCCTTGAAATATAAGTGGGCGTTTGGCCATAAAAATTATTCACTTTTTTCTGAAATTTTTTTTCACTTTTTTTACTTTTTAGCGTTTGGCCATAAAACTTATTCACTTTTTTTCGGTTGTATTAGGAATACCAAAAAAAAAAAGAAAAACTTGTTTTTCAAATTTTTTTCACTTTTTTACACTACATTTCACCAAAAACTACAATTTCAAAAATTATGACCAAACACAACTCCAACTCCAAAACTCCAACTCCAACTCCAACTTCAAAAATTCCAAAAAAAAGTGAAAAAAGTTTTTGGTATTTTTGGCCAAAACACTTAAATTTGAAACATCTTTAGTCCCTTAAGCTTGTCAAAGTGGAACATCTTTGGTCCAATTAACAAAATGAATTTAAAAACTAACGGTGAATACAAAAAATATGGTAAAAAGCGACCGCAAAATCCTCCCGACTTTCAAACCGGCCGACTTGGTCCATTTTAACAAAAGGAGCTCCGGTAGCTGAATGTCACATGAAAAAGCGTATAGCGGGCGATCTATGTGAAAGTACGAGGGAGGGGGGGGGTGTGAATTGTAACTTTTTCGCTCAGACAGTCGACTAACTTGGAACCTTAGTCGACTATAAAGCAATGCAGTATAAAAGTGCAGAAAGTAAATGACACCAAGTATTTTATACTGGTTCAGATTTAGTGTGAATCCTACCTAGTCCAGTCCCCTTGGGTTGCAAGGGTGTTCTCTGCAGCTCTTTGTAAGTGGATTGGTACAATGGTTTGTTTGAATAGAGCTCCTACGTCTACACTCAAACACTCGTAATCTTTTTGATACAATGCCTCACAAACTATACTATATCTCTCCTTTCTTTTTGTTTACACTATATCACTCGGGACTACAATGTTTGTGAAAAGTAAAGCAGAGAACTTGAGAGTATGAGACCAAAGTATATTTTTTCTTCGTCTCTAGAGTCTTGAATATATAGTCTTCAAGTGACTAGCCGTTAGACTCTTTTCCAGCAGAGATGTCAACCTAAGAGAATTGATCCTTGTAAATTAGGAATATTGAGGATCCTAATTTCCAAGAATAAAGCAAGAGCTCATTAATGTTGTAACGTTTCTTCCCTTCTTTGTCATCACCCTTATTTAGACGATACTTGTTTCCTTGCACATTCTTGATGCATAATTACTGCTGTACAGCTGCTGCTTTCCTTATTTGTCTTGTTTGAATGGTACTTGTTTCCTTGTATATGCCGATTTGATTTAATACTTGAATTTCCATAATTGTGCCGATTTGATTGCTTGAGTAAACTTTGATCCTTGTTCCAAAAATAAGCAAGAGCTTATTTTATTCATGCCTGAAAGTTCTTTCCTTATGCAGCCGACTTGGGCTTGTACTCCTTTTCAGCCGACTGAACCTTCTTTTGTCTATTGGGCTTTTCTGTCCACTTGGCTTGATTGAGCCTTTGAGTATTGTACCTACACAATAATTTGTCATTATTAAAATCATAACACTAACACTATGCTCATCTCCTCAACTTAATTTCACACAACAACAACAACATGAACAAAGAATCTTGAATAAGACTAAGCATCAAAGTAAAATGAAAAGTATATGTATCATCAAAATCTTCTAAGATGAAAAGTATATATATCATCCAAAGCTTCTAAGACATGAAATTTCATCACAACTAGGCTTTAGACTATACTAAACACTAAGTCACATTTGCTATTACTGCAGGTAGATTTTGGGTTGATTTCTCGGATGACCATTCAATTAATAGTTTTTATCAGAAAGTCGTTTTCTTTGTTGAAGGAAATTGGATAGAAGGAGAAAAGTAACTTTCTAAGATAATAATTATTAGTTGAGTAATAATCCGAGAAATCAATTTGATATCTTTTCAAGTATTGAATAAACAAAACTAATATCGGTTATATATGTTTCACCAATTAATTAATGTGAAGTTAGCTGGATATCAGAGTACTTTAGGGCACATTAATTAGACACCAGCAAAAGAGACCAGGCCTTTTGGACAATATTCATATAAACTCCAAAATTTTAAAAGCACATTTCGACAAAAGATGTTGTGAATACAGACTAATTAAATTGACAGAAAACGCTTCATAGTCATAGTTTTCGTCATTTTACTTTGCTCCCCAAATAACCTTTCGCCTGCACTTACCAAACCATCCAAACTTGTCTTTAATCAAAAGTCTTTTTAATTCCTTTTTCTTTACGAAAAATACTACTCCATCCATCTAATTCATGTGATATAGTTTGATTAGGCATAGAGTTTAAGCAAGAAGGGAAGACTTTTGAAACTTCTGATCTAAAACAAGCCGTATATATTTATGTGGTTGTAAATCATTTCATTAAGGGTAAAAGGGGAAGTTTTATATTGAGTTATTTCAAAATATAGAAATGTATATTTCTTTTTGGGACAGACTAAAAAGGAAAGTGTAGCATATAAATTGGGACAGAGGGGAGTATGAGTTGCAATTTTCTTATGTCAATATGATTAAAATGCACTCCCTTCATTCACTTTTACTTGTTAGCTAAACTTAAAATAAATTTTCACTTTTATTTGTCTACTTTAGCATTGCAAGAGATCAAAGACAATCTTTTTCCTGATTTTCCCTTAACTGCTAATTTCCCAAATCACTGCTAATTATATATGGTTGGCTCTGCACTCCTGCAACGGGTATATGGACCTCGCGAGTCCCCCATGGGTCACGAATTTCCAAAGATTACCGAGAAGTGTCGTGTATATACAGGTTTGGAGAATTTGGTTGAGACATGTCATTGTATTGCCTTTGCATCGTATCATCATTCTTTCCTTGACTGAGTATCTGTGTTGTTGCTCATAATTGAGTAATTTGCCTTACTTGATTGCTTGCTATTCTGATTGACTATCAAATTGGCTTAAATAAAATAAAATATATAGTCCTAATACAAATAAAATAAAGGTTTCTCGGATAAGGTAAGATGGTAATGGCATAATTGATTTTTCTTCTTAATTACTTTGTCACTACTTCTTACGTTGTTGGTCTATGAGATATGTTGGGTACACGTGGTTTCGTACTTATACTACACTAGTTGCACTCTTTTGTGGTGCAAATTCAATTGCGAGCACGAGCGCATCTCATGGAGCTTTTTGAGTCCGAGCTTGGAGATTAGGAGATGTGGTGAGCTGCTTGGCTGTTCCGTGTCCCACATCTCCCTTTATGTTTTATTTATTCTGTCACTTCACTATTCAGACAGTATAGTTACATTCAGACTATGTATTGACATTTCTAGACTTGTACGTATTTCATAATAACTCTTGCGCTTGTGACATGGATCTTGGGTAGCGTTGTATTTTTTTACGTATTTTCTTACTATGAACCTTCATTGGAATTCTTTGACTCTTTACTTTTAACTTGAGGTTATAGGTATGGGTGTTCGAGTTTGGCTTGCCTAATGGTTGGATGATTAAGTGCCATCATGGCCTCGATTTTGGGTCCTGACAATTTGGTATCAGAGCACCTTCCACAAATCATGCGATCATCCCTCTTATTTCGTCAACTCCACAGAGTTGTATCACCGGTAACTGTAGAAACTTGCCGAGTCCCAAGTAACAGATACAATATCCACATTCCTTCTCCAAAATTAGGTACAACAACCCATATCTCCTTAAGTTACAAATCCTCACACTTCTCCATCATTAGAGCCATTCTCATCAATCGACCACTGTCCTCCCAATAGCTTACGACGTAATCGAAATTACCGGCCAATTCATGTTCCTTTCCACGATCAAATATTTCGAAGTCATTCAAATTTGAAATAATCAACCATGATATCTAGCTGACAACGCTTCAACATTGTCTACTAGAATGGACATAGTCTCACCTCAAAGATATGACCTTAACTTCCAATTAAAGAGATCTCAAAAGGACCAATATACCTCGGGCTCAACTTACCCGTCTTCCTAAACCTCATCACACCCTTCATGGGTGAAACCTTAAACAAGGCCCGTTCTCCAACCATGGACTCTAAATCATGAGCCTTCCTATCCGCATAACTTTTTTGGATACTCTGAGCCATTAGAAGTCTATCTTGAATCAACTTGATCTTATCTAACGACTCTCATAACGATTCCAAAAATACCGATGATGTCCCTAAGTTCGTCCTTAAATTTCAGATTTGCTTTAAAACTTCAAAACATCATATCAGTCTTATTGGGTGATTCAAAAGACTATCTTGGGTGAAATCTAGCAAAGATTATGTTGGGCTTATCAAAGGTGAGTTTCGTGATCATCTAGCTTCAGATTTGAGGCCGGATAGCTACTGCATTTTTTTGTTACTTATTTTGGGACTTTTTCTCACAAGTTTGGGAGCTCGGATTGAGGTGATTTCAAGGCATTCTTCTCGTATTTGCTTGAGGTAAGAATCTAAACCTTATTTTATGATACTACATATATTTATTACATTAATTAGAGTTAATTCATGGTTGTGTGTTCGAAAGTTGATGGTTTTTACCCTAGGTTGGATTTTTAGGAAAAAAAAGAAATTGAAGTTCAAGTTGGAGTCTTTTTGACTGGGTTTTCGGGATTTAAGTTCTTTGCGTCGAGGGCTAACTATTTTGAAAGAAAAATTCTAATTTGGTTGCAGGAATTAAGGGTCACTTTTTGGGATTTTAAAGCTCTAAGTTAAAACTACAAATTTCTTCAAATTGAAGTCTGTTTTGATTCATTTCTTGGATTTAGACTCTATAGGTTATGGTGTAAATTGATTATTATTGGAATAGCGAGGGTTGGTTGGTATTTTCTGGTGGAAAGGCTTCGTGAAGGACGGTAGAGGTGATGCGATTGACTTGGATGAGTTTTCAATTTTGAGGTTCAAGGGAGGCAAGGCAAACTATTAGTTGTTCGAGTTATGGCTTACTACAATCTCCATGGGCCGACTTAGATATTGTGCAATTATGATATTTTGAACATTCCTTGAGTGGGTTTGAGTGATTTTTGGTTGGTAGCGAGCGCGATTGTGAATGGGATATAGAAATTAAAGAATCAGAGTAGAGGCAATTTTTATTCTCAATTTGAGAGGATTAAGGGTCATCTTCAGGCAAAGGATTTGAAATCAACAACAACAACAAACCGAACTTAATAGCCAACTATTCATTAACATGTTATTTCAAGTGTACGAGGTTTCCTGAGATCCCAAATATAACAACAATCAAGTCTATATATAGCACATAATAGCTAATGCTCACATGCTTTGGCATTCTGACAACAAACATAATGACTCAAATATAATACAAACTCCCATATCATGGCACTGGTACTCGTACCAATGCCCGCCACATCAAGGATACGCGACCCCCTGTTATGCCCTTACCCTATTATTATTATTTCCATTTTTACTATTTACTTAACAAAAACGTCCCTCAAACGAAGTCTAGAAAGTCTTAACATACCTCAAGGCCAAGCAACAGACCAATGAAATCACTTTTACTTTCCGGAGTATCTCTGAATGCTACAAATCTCGATCCGAGCAAAGATTCAATCTTTTGAAAGCTCTACCAAGTCCAAATTCAACAAGCGAGTTCAATCTAGTCAAAATAATACTCTACAAGTTTAAACCAGTCCAATGATACCGATATTACAGTACTTTTATTCGGAACGCAAAAGGTAATCTCAAGCCCACAAGGGCAAAATTAGATTTTTATTTTTTATTTTTTACAATAATCAGTTTACCCATAATCTATAGAGTCTGAATCCAAGAAATGAATCAAAACGGACTTCAATTCGGTTTCCAATTTGAAGAAATTCGTAATTTTAACTTAAAGCTTTAAAATCACAAAAAGTGACCTCGGACTACGGTGACCAAATTAGAATTTTCCTTTCAATATATTTTGCTCTCGACTCAAAAAACTTAAATCCAGAAAACCCTATCAAAAAGACTCCAAATTGAACTTCAATTTCTTTTTCCCAAAAATCCAACCTAGGGTAAAAACCCTCAATTTTTCGACACCCAACCATGAAATCAACTCTAAATAATGTAAGAAATCTATGGAGTACCATGAAATAAGATTTAGATTTTTACCCCCAAACAAATAAGAGAAGAATGCCTTGAAATCACCTCAATCCAAGCTCCACAATTTGTGAGAAAAAGTCCCAAAACAAGTAACAAGAAAACGCAGTAGCTGTCCTACCCCAATTCTGATGCTAGATGATTACGAAACTTACCTTTGACAAGATTAACATAATCCTTGCAAGATTCCACCCAAGATAGCCTTTTCAACGGCCCAATTTGGCCTTGAAATAAGAGAGATATGATGGTTAATTTTAAAATTTGAAAGAAAATCTGAAATTTAAGGATGAAATTAGGGACATAGTCGGTATTTTCAGAATTGCTGCCCCAGAAAATCCAGAAATTGTACAATCTTAGTTTTAGCACTCGAAATTCATTCGGAACTTTATGGGCACAAATCATGTATGCATTTCAATCATAACACTCTTCAAACATGCTCGCGCACTCAAAACACCAGAAAGATGTCATATTGACCCGATGTTTATCAAGATCAACTCCAATTCTTCAAAATATCAAAATTTCAAGCAAATATCCAAATCACACCGAAATGCCTCGAGACCTAAACCAACAGTTCAACTGAGTCAAAATCACATTTATGACCTAATGAAATCGACAAAACCTCAAAAATGACGCATCTACCCTTGATGTTGACTTTGGTCAAACTTCTTCATTTTTTTAACTTAAAAACTTTCAATTTTGTTAAATTTGATCTGAAAGTCACTCGATTACCTCGAGGACCACGCCACCTATCCTCACAAGTCATAATTACCAAGATGAAACTATGAAAAGGGGATTCTGGGGAAAACAAGTCTAAAGCTCAAAACGACCAAGCAGGTCGTTACACATGTACAATGTATCTTGTAACTCATTTGAATGAATAAGATATTACAATATTTCTCTCTCTACGTTCTGATCTCATTCTCTTCTTCCTCCCTCTTCTTCTTCATATTTTCTTCATCTATGAATTAGGGTAATCCCATTCTCATTTTACTACATGGTATCAAAGCATAAGGACTAGAGAATCTAGTCTCACATTACGATCAAAGCTTCCGCATTCAAATTATTTCATTTCAATTGTCTGGAATTGAGAATTATGCAGTATGAATCGATCTATGTGTATATCAATGTTAGGAAGAAGCAAATTAGGACTAGTTGATGGTACTGATAGTAAAGAAGAATGTAACGACCTATTTGGTCGTTATAGTCTTTTTGGTACTTTTCACCCTTCCTCGAGCTTTTTTTGCTCACGTTTGACCCGAGGGGACCGTTTTCACGCTTCTCGAGTATTTATATATGATTTGGGTGAATTTTGGAAATTCGAGCTTAAAGCGAAAAAGAGTTGACTCAAAGTTGACTTTTGGAAAACGGACCTTTTTCGGGAATCCGTCGATTTTGAGAGGTTCGGATGGTCTTTTAGCACTTGTGTATATACAGTTCAGTTCCCAATGCACTCGAGTGCATTTTGGGACTTGGGTTAGGAAGTTGGTTTTGAGGTATCGGGGGTTGACTTGGTCAATGAGACCTCCGTTGGGAATTTCGAGGCCACGAGCGCGTTTGTAGCGTGTTTTTATGTATATCTGCATATATGGTATGTGATCATATGGACTCCCGGTGAGTGACAGTCGAGATATCGGGTTGAGATTGTGAAACTTGGTAGAATTTTGGCGTCTGGTGCCCACTATGGCGGCACCAGTACCGCGGCAGCGGTACTGCTTTAGCGGTCACCCTACCGTTGTAGCACCCAAGTGTGATTTGAGGCAGGACCTCTGTAGCGGTCAGGGGACCGTTGCAGCGGTAGATTATGCTCGGAAGCGGTGTCGGACAGTTAGATTCATTAAATAAGTGTTAAAAGCTAGATTCATTAAATGAGTGTTAAAAGCCCTAAGTTCCTCATTCATTACTATTCTGAAAAATGAGTTATTGGGAGCATTTCAAGGCATTTATTGGGGAAAACCATTGTGGTAAGTCCCTTCACTTTCCTTTCCATTCCATGATTACTTTATTACCTTAGGAATCTATTATCATGCTAGTTTCATTAAGAGCTTGAGGATTAAAAGAGGGTTCAATGGGTTCTTCATTTTAGGCTATTAAATCTTGATTTATTGATTAGATTATCTTCATTAAGCATGAAATTGATTATTAGAATCTATTATTGCATGATTCCTTCCTAATTAATGGCTAATTTATGGAATTGAAAGTTAGGGTATGGAATCCGAATTTAAGTGATTTGTTAGTTCTCCTAGCTTATAATTGATGGAATTGATCAACTAGAACATTAATTTCATGTTGAGACCTATAGATTCCTTATTCCATCTTTCTAGTTCGTAAACCCCATTCCATAGGTTGGAATTTGGGTCTTGAATAATAAGGCTTGAATGATGTTCTTCTTGATTCTAATTTCATGATTTGGATATGTTTAGACGTCCATTATCTCAAGGCTCAAAGAAAGCGAAAGACTAAGGTTTGATTATTAGAGACTTTGTTGTTCGGCTCTCCAGATAGGTTATGGTTTACCTTATAGTGAGACTTCGATTAGCGAATCGTATGTTTAGATGATCCTGTCGGAGAATGCATGTAAACCTTCAGGTGTGAAGTTGGGTTGGATATTGTTTTAGGTTAGGCCTTGTTGTATGATTTAGGGGCTAACACCCTATTGTGTTGATTTACTTATCTTGTTCTATTTATTTATTGGCTCGTTGCCACGTAGAGACATTGGTAATTATGACTAGTGATATATCATGACTATGATATTGTGGTACTTTATTTGATCAGCTTTGAGATGAGATTGTGATTTCAGTTATTGTGTAGCCTTATTATTGATATTACTTCCGTGCAAAGGGTGGTACTATTTGGGATGGAATTGGTTGTTGATATTACATTGCATCATATTTATACTCATTTCTATGATTCATTGATATTGCATAGTAATAGTACTAATGATAGAGGTAAGAGAGTGTAGCCTCCGAGGTTTCAGTCGGAAAGCGTAAAAGAAAGATGAGAGTCCGTGATCCGAGGTCATTTACTGGAGCGGAATGAGTGTATGATGCCCGAGGTCTCTTGCCGGGATCGAGAGAGTGCCCGTGATCCGAGGTCACTTTTCGAAGGGAGTGATAGATGGACTTCGCGGGTCCCTCATGAGTTGTGTTGCCTAGATGTGATGTTCCATCGTCGGTGTACATATGTACGGTGCATATGCATTGCATTGCATTCATCATACATACATTATTGCATTGCATTGTACCTTTGATTTTTGGTGATATGTTGTGATACTATTATGATATCTTTGGTTCAGAATGATTATACTGAGACTTGGTACAGTTCGGCTTAGATGTTATAACATAGGTGATGGCTTGTAGTGATACTATTGTGATGTACTAGTTCAGAATGATTATACTGAGACTTAGCACAGTTGGGTTTAGATGCTATAACATAGGTGATGACTTTTACTATGGATACAGATTCATGTTGACTTGTACTTGTTGGTTTATGTGTTTATCTTACTTTGTTATCTTTATATACGTTAGCTAGTCTTAGTCGGCTTATGATACCTACTAGTACTTGTTGTTTGTCTTGACGCACCCATCGCATTCGTTAACATGAATGCGAGCACCGAAATGGGATCGACCTATTGCTCGTGGTCGATCTTCGAGGTTGCTGATTCGAGTCTTTCAGGGTGAGCACGAGGACGTTCGCTGCCCGAAGACTCTTCCTTTATTATGTCTTTATTTCCATTCCTGAGACATGATTTTTGAGACTATTGATGTATTACTATCATTCAGACTTGTAGTATTTAATTAGTTGCTCTTGTATAACCAAACCAGATACTGGGGTGTATTTCTCTTATTTTCGCATTTTCTTATATTATTATCGTGAGACTTACGTTATTCGATCTTCTTCTGCTTTATTTATATTTTTATGATTGTTGGGACAAGGGTTCTCTTACCGAGGTGAGAAAGGTAGTGCCCACACGACTTAGTGAAATTGGATCGTGACAAAGAATTCCCTGAATCTTCGTGGAATCGATGGGAAAGTGAATGCAATTGTTCTTTCAAGGACTATGAGTGCAATAGTGAAACAATTTTTAGGTGGAATCATGTATGCATCCAGTGCACAAGTTGTGTGGGAAGAATTGTATGAAAGATTCAACAGGATGGATGGGTCAAGAATCTTCAATGTGCACAGAGAATAGCAGCTCTTACCCAAGGTAATACTTCAGTATCAACATATTTTTCTAGAACTTAAAGATTTATGGGAAGAGTTTGAGGCCTTAATTCCAATCCCTAAAGTGTAACTGTGATAAATCAAACGATTTTGCAATTTATTTACAAAAACTGAAACTATTTCAATTCTTAATGGGGTTGAATGATTCATATAGTCAGGCAAGAAGGTAGTTGTTGTTGATGAGTTCAATGCCTTCCATAAACTAAGCATATGCTATGATCTTAAATGATAAAAGACAAAAGACAATTGCTGCAAATGCAAATTCTAGTTTTGTAGGTGCAAATCCTACTTCTATGGGGAACATTGGCGTTGCAATGTATACAAGAAACAATGGACCTTCTCAACAGTTCAAAAAGAACTTTAACAACAATTTCAATACTTAGATGTACTGTGACCTCTGCAAAATGAGAAATCACACAAAAAAAGATTGTTACAAACTGAATGTCTATCCTCAATATTCTAGGCCACCATATGCCAAGTACAAGAAAAGACCATACAATTCCATGAATGAAAATAACCACAAGTACAAAAAGTTCAATAAAGCTGGAAATTCATCTGCTTATAATATAGTGTCTATTGATGGCAAATTCAGTCTGCATCAAGAAAAAATAATGTGCAGGGGCAATCCTCACAAGGTAAAACTAGTGGAACAAATGTAGGGATGAATCAACTATAGATTTAAGGAATGCAAGTGGGACCATATCCCTTCTCAAATGAGCAGTATGAGAAAATTATAGGTATCTTTGAAGAATACTCTTGTAAATACAACATTCTCTGCAATAGGTATTATTACAAATTTACTAGCTTCTAAAAGTGTACAAGAATGGATAATAAACACTGGTGCTACAAATCATACGGTAGCAAACAAGAATCTATTAGATAACGAATCCATTACTGAGACTAAAAATCCCAAAACAAGTTTATCTGCCTAATGGAGATGTTTCATTAGTGAAACGCAGAGGTTCAAGCACATTATTAGATAGAAGTGTTATTAAGAATGTGTTTCACATACCACAATTTCAATTCAATCTTATGTATGTGTCCAAAATAACCAGAGAGTTGGGCTGCTCAGTGAATTTCTTTCCTGATTTCTGTATATTTCAGGATCTATACAGTGGGAAGGTGAAGGAGATTGATAGATTGGTGAATGGACTTTGCATACTAAGTCAGTCATACAAAAACATAAGAGTTGCATTAGTTGTAGATGGAACTGAAATTGATGGCAAAGTAGATGTGCATCTTGGTATAGAAGACTTGGCCACATGTCCACAACAACTTTACATAAGGTTTTTCCTTTAAGCATTGTTGATATTGTTGAGAAAATAAAACAATGTACAATGTGTCCTTGTGCAAAACAAACTAGACAGTTATTTCCAATTATTTCTATCCAGATTTATATGAATTAGTACATATGGACAAATGGATTCCATACAAAAGTGCTACATTTGATGGAAATAAGTACTTTCTTATTGTTTTTGACGATTTTACTAAAATAACTTGGGTTTTTTTGCTCAATTAAAGCCAAATGTGTGGGTAGTTTTGCAGTAATTTCTCAACTATGTTAGAACTCAGTTTGATAGAAATGTGAAGATCATTAGGTCTGACAATGGCACTGAGTTTTTCAACTTTGTTTGTGGAAATCTGTTTAAAAATTGGGGAATAGTTCATCAAACAATTTGTGCTTATACATCTCAGCAAAATGGTGTTGTTGAGAGGAAGCATAGGCATATACTAGATGTAACTAGGGCTATCAGATTTCAAGGGAAAATACCTGTAAAGTTCTAGGGGTCATGTGCAGACTACAGTTTACCTTATAAACAGAATGCAAGTAATTTGCTCAAGTATTAGTCACCTTATAAGAGAGTGTACTTCAAGAAACCAAACATTGCACATCTAAGAGTTATAGGTTGTTTGTGGTATGATAAGAATCTACAAGAACAAGATAAACTCAAGTCCGGATCAAGACTAGTGACGTTCATATGGGATACTCATCCACTCAAAAATGACACATACCAGGTATCACAACGAAGAAAAAATTACACAAAGTCCAAGGCATACTAGACTTGAAGCCCAAAACAAAAGGATTTTCCCCTACTCCAAATCTTGTTCCAAATATTTTAGCAGAAAATACAACAAACCAAATTACAGTGAACCACAGGTTCCACCAGAAAATTTTCCCATTCAACAAATTTTACCACTTAAACAAAATTTGCTAGTTCAACAAAATAGAATCATACCAACTGGACCTGAAAGACAATAAACTAGAGGAAGAAAATCACCAATATGGATGAAAGATTTTGTATCCCTATGTTGGCATAAAGCCGTGTGTGAAGTTTTGATGATTGAAAAAGTGAACTTATAATGAAAAGAAACAAGTTTAGATACATGTGATAATTGACAAGGTAATTGAACAAAGCTAGACAGTGGGTTGAGACAGTGGGTTGAGATAAAGTGGAGGTTCCAGACAACATAAAAGGCCTGAAAAAGCAAGCAGCACAAGATGGATAGAACAGGTCATAGACATGTTCCATTGCAAATGAGCTATAGAAAAGAGCATACATATGTCCCATGTTGCAAGCATGTGTGTCAATGCAAAGACAAGTGCAATGAAGAGATCAAAGAGAGAATGAACCATCCACATACATAGTCTATCATGAAGATAGATGCAGACAAGAGATAAGAAGTAAAGAGATGACTCAGTCACATAGCAGTTCATTGACGAATAGAACAAGCATTAAAATAGGTTCTATAACAAAGAGACATCAGGTGCAGTGGTTTAATGAATTAGGAGAGAAGAGATCATGAGTAGAAAAGGTGAAGATGATTCAGAAGTATTTTATTTGAATGAAGAAAGTTGCTGACAAAGCACATGAACTAGGCCTGCAAACATATTCTTACATAGACCAAGGACACGATCAAAGTCACAGAGCTAGACAAGGCTGAAGACATGATTTATTCTAGCGATGAAGAAATCTAAGGGAAGAAATATAGACACAGAGCAAAGAGCAGGATGCTATAAAATAGGTCTATCAATATGTTCCATCATTTATCACAAAAGTAAGCTCAAGTTAGAGTCAGATGAATGAACGAGAAAGCGATGATGAAACAGGTTCGTGAACATATTCCATCTCAGACATTGTAGAGATTTAGAGGAGGACGAACCAGGTGGATGAAACAAGTTCGTGAACATGTTCTAGCGTAAGTCCTACAACAACTAGGATTTGCGATTTTATGGTAAATATTTGGCTGTCAAGATTATTGGATTCCTTGCCATAATTAAACAAGGTTCTTTAGACTCCTACAAGGATAATGAAGTCGATCCAAAAGGCAAGAATCTCAATTCAACACAAACCCTATTATTTCTCATGGGCCTACTCGAAGAAGGTTTTGTGTTTGCTGACTTGCTGTGCACTCAATGTTATATATATCTAAGTCTTATCAAGAAGAAGGTTTAAGCACCCACAAAGAGAGATTTTAGAATATTAAGCGATTAATGAATATATCAAGAATATTCAGAATCTCGACCTGTGTCCCTAGTACAAGAAGAAGATTGAAGAAGCTATAGAATAGAGTATGTTTTACAGTTCTTGAGTCTAGAAAACTTGCATTAGATTGGTTATCGAGTTGTATCTTTATCCACTTTCATAAAAGCATGTAGTTAGATACAAAATGTTGTAAATTCAACTTCATGTTAGAGGTCAACTTGAAGGTTGCTTGCTAGTCAAAGGTTGATTAGTAAGATAAGGATTAGCAGTTAGCCTGAGTTGTAGTAGTTTGTAACTTGAATTTGTAGAGGCTCACCGTTGTAGTGGAATTTTAGGGAAAATCCTACAGAGGTGTAGGTAGTGGTTTTTATCACTCTTGTAAGCCGGTTGGTTTCCACGTAAAAGTGTTGTGTTCTTTACTTACCTACTGTTTATATTCTGCAAGACGCTAGCATAGAACAGGTAGAGTAACGTGTTCCATCCTATAGGCGAAAATTAGATATTACTTAGGATAGGAAGTAGGTTGTGCAACCCAACACCCTAATATTCACCATGACCAACCCTATGCTCTATCTAAATTCATAACCTACAATAATGTTTCACCTACTTACCAAGCATATATAGCCTTTTCTTCCAGTGTCATAGAACCAGCAACTTACGGTATAACAGTTAAGGACCCTAGGTGGGAGGATGCAATGAAAGCAGGAATGATACACTGGAAAGTAATCATACTTGGGACACAGTTACATTGAAACAAGGGAAAATTCCTATACGCTGCAAATGGATTTGCAAGATAAAGCATAAGGCAAATGGAGAAATAAAAGACTCAAAGCTAGGCTAGCTGCAAAAGGCTAGAGCCAAAAGGAAGGAATAGACTACCAGGAAACTTTTTCACCTGTAGTTAAGATGAAAACTGTAAGACCAGTGCTATTTTTAGTTGCCATGAAACATTGCAGGTACACCAAATGGATGTGCACAATGCTTTTCTACAAAGAGATTTTTATGATGAAATTTACATGGAACTCCCATAAGGATTCAAGAGTCAGGGGGAGAACAAAGTATGTAGACTCATTAAATCCTTGTATGGATTAAAACAGGCTCCAAGACAATGGAATGCCAAGATTATTAGAGCATTATTGAAGCCAAATTTCATTAAAGTCAATATGACCATTCTTTATTCATCAAGAGATCCTCTGAGGGAATTACTATAGTATTAGTTTATGTGGATACATGCTGATAATAGGAAGCAGTCTAAGTCTTATCAAGGATACAAAAGAGACACGTCAAAGAGCCTTCAAAATGAATGACCTTGGTGAACCCAGGTTTTCCTTGGTATAGAGTTTGTTATGTCCAAGAGTGGAATACTTATGCACCTAAGGAAATATGTATTGGAACTGTTATCAGAAACTGGTGTTGACACCTAATTTTTGATCTCCCATAATTTATTATAATTACTCAGAGTCCTTGGATGACAAATAAAATAAGCTGTGCATCTTAGAGGGTTCAAATAATTTTAATAAAAATTATTTGGGATAATATTTCACCCCTTTAAATTGATGAAGAGATTTTCAGGATATTATGAATTGTGTGAAAATTAATTGAGGTTTTATGACATTTATGGAATATTTTATTGGAATTAATCAAAAGCAAAACAATTTTGAATAATTATTTACTTAATTGATTAAATCAAGAAAAATCAGATTAATGAATAATTTATTCTATTTATTGTCCAAGGTAATTTGAGTAATTAAAAGAATTAACCATTTTACCCCTCAAACTCTGATTCTGTGTGTTTGCATAGTTGTTTAATTAATAAATTATCTTGATAATTAATTTGGTTAATTGTTGGGGCCATATCTGCAAAATGATTTTAAAAAGTCATGTTTTAAATTAATTGAGTCCTAATTGGTTAATAATTGTTTTTTTTTAAAGTTTAGGACATTTATCCTCGACCCTCCATACATATATGTATATACACCATGTATACACACACACACACACACATATATATATATATATATATAAGGCCCATACTTTTTTTAAAAAGGGACTGTGCCTGAATCCATAATGGACTGTGCCCATTCATTAAGCGTTTAAAGAGGGGAATACGTATATTCCCCTCCCCCATTTCATTTGTTCAGATCCTAGGGGTCTTGTATGCAAAAGAGGGAAAGGGGAGGCGGATAGGGGCAAAACCCTAGCGCTGCCTCCACCACTACACCCCACCCCCGCCTGTTCTTATCGTGTCCCATCACCATTTGAAGCGTATAGCATGGGAAAATCAGAGGAGAGGACGAAGCATTAATGGCTTCGTCCTTTTCTCCATGAAATCCAGCTAAACGACCCCTTAAGGTACAATCTTGCCATTTTTTTTTTAAATATTTTATGGGGATTACAGTGGTGTAAGAGTGAAAGGAACCGTTAATTTTGTTTTTTCTTTAAATCTGGACCGTGTATGTTGGTTTCAAGTGAAAACTTGTGGAAAATTCACAAGTCCCACATGGTTATTCTTGGTTTTAAGATAAGTTCTGGGGTTCTATCCTTACTGAAAAAACAAGAAGTTAAACACCTAAAAAGCTTGAACTTTGAGTTGTTTTACTTGAGATTTGAGTTTCATTAGGGTTATTAAGCTCAAACTGAAAGTTCGAGTCTTTCCTAGTTCTAAATTTTTTATTTCTTTCTTGTTGCTTGGGGTTTGGTGGCTGAGTTTGGTTTTGGAAGCACAAGAAGGCATCCAAGTCCTTGCCCCCGCTGCATTTAAAAAAGGTAACCACTTATTAGTTTGTTTCTTTCATTTAAATTCCTGTCTATAATAATGATAGTTTGATGTGATAAAGTGTTCGATATGTAGTTCGTAAACGTAGTTCAAGCATCTGCATGCTTATTTGATGTGCGGACAATGAAGTTCCGTGTTTTGAATTATGATTGCTATTCATTAGGTAGTATGGTTGGTTTAATTGTGTTTATTTTATTTAATAGTATACTTGGCTTAAAGGATGGTCTAAAGGTTACAGGTTTATTAAGTAGTGTGTTTGGTTTAATTCTTATTTGTTCTATTTAGTAGTATGCTTGGTTTAAGGATTAGAATCGGATTAAAAGTTTATTAGATAATATGTTTGGTTCAATTCTTGATTGTTCTATTTAGTGGTATGCTTGGATTAAAGGTTGAAGGTTTATTAAGTGTTGTGCTTAGTCTGATTCTGCTTGTTCTATTTGGTAATGTGTTTGGTTTAAAGGTTGTTTGAAGGTTACAGGTTTATTAAGTAAGGTGCTTGGTTTAATTCTGCTTATTCCATTTAATAGTATACTTGGCTAAAAGGCAGGTTTAAAGGGTCAAAGATTGATACTTTGTTCCATACTAATAATGTGCTTAGTTTAGGTGTCTTAAGCAATGGTTTTTTTATGCCAGATTGCCAACGGGCGGGGGGGGCTGGGGGGGGGGGGCTGAACTTGATCAAGATGTTCATTAATCCTGCACCTTGTCTGATTGCTCTTGATTGTAACCATTATTAGGACTTGTTTGAACTAATCTCTGAAGAGGTATTTGTTTTGCATAAAAGTGCATTGAAAGGGTTTAAAGGGGTCTTTGACATCGTTAATCAAAATGGACTCGGTGTACCCTTAAGGTGGCCTTTATCTTGTCCAAAATGGTCAACCAATTAGTAAAATAGGTTTGTTAAGTGGTGATGATTATTATACTTGTTTTAACTTAGTCTGCGAGAAGCCAAATCCTGAAAAAATGATATTAAGAGAGAACTTTGATTAGCAGGTTAACATAAAACATGTGTGTGTACGTGTGTCTCCGTTTTGTTTTACTATGTGTGGAATTGTCTATGTGTAGAAGAAAATCATTTTTCCAAGACCGATCACATAACATTTCCGATAGTTAAGAAGATAAAAGAAAAAAAAGGAGATAGCGGGAAACCAGTGGCAGTGAGTCCTGTTCAAGTTGTCTCTTGGTAAAAGCCGATTGGTACCGCTTCCTTTGGGATGTTACGGATTGAATCTTTAAATGAACAAGCAAAGGCATGTTCAAGAAGAGATCGATGGTGATGTTTAGGGTCCGTGAAGTTAAAAGGATTTCGAAGTTGAGGTTGCCTTGCTTATCATATGTGATTTGGTCTAAAAGAAGGACATAAATGCTCTGAGGTGTTTGTGTGGTATAAAAAGGATAAAGTCATTCCATAGTTAGACTTTGGGTTGAGATTTCCTTTGAATATTAGTCTGTGTCATTGCCATTTAAATGCTTATGTTGGGTCTATCTCAGTGATCATGCTTGTAACTTGGCCATAAAATCTTTAAAGTTTGGATAGAGTTCAATGAGTCAACTGTGGTAGTTTTGTGATAATGTTAGGTTGTTCTAAACCTTCCTATGGTCCTTAATATTGTCACTGGGGTATGAGGATAAGGCCATGGGATGGGGGAAGGGTCTTGGGAGAGTAAAAGGTGAGCCTAGGCACGAATCGGGAGGTATTTGGGCCAGCTGAACCTAGGATCCTTTTTTACCGAAAGAGACCCGTGAAAAGGAAACGGGGAGGCGTATGATTCCCACCCTCGTCTTATTTCCCTTTGTGAACCCAAGACGGAGGGGGGACACCTAGAGTTAAATGATCTGTTATTAGTACTTAAAAAAAGCTAAGTCCTGTTTGTGTTCATTATGTCTCCTAAAAACTGGAAAGTGTATTGGTAGTGGTCTAAGCCCATATCATAGGAAATCAAGTACCAACCTTGTTGCTTGCCACTTGCTTCTATTTGTGATCATGTGCTTTCTGAATTCCCTTAACTTGTTCACCTATGATTTGCACCTGGAATCTCTTTCTCTGTGATGATGATTGAGTCTTTAATTATTAGGACCTGACCATGGTATAAATCTACCTTTCTTCCTCCTTATCTCTCTGAAAAGGTTTGCTTAGATTAAGTAGTTAAAGAGCCATTACTAGAAACTAAAATTGCTTAAAGATTGTCTTGACTAACAGTTTACATAATATGCTCCCTGAAATCCCTTTCCTTTATTAAAGGTCTTATGTGTACATCTATATGTGAACTAATAATAATCCTAATTAGCTAATATGTTTGTTATATGCCTTGACTTGTAGAAGGGTGGTGAGTTTAAAACTACTCAGTTGAAATGTGTGCTCTAAGTCATAAGTCCCTTCCAAGGTTTTTCTTTATCTGGAATAAGTTAATATAGTGTCCAAGGTCTCAAACTTCCTGTTATGTCTTCCCTAGGTCCTTTTGCACCTCTGATCTGGGATTTTGATGGTCTGCTTACCTGGTTAGTGTCATTACTAGCTTGTTTGGCATTAGGCCTCTATGAGAATGCTCTGTCTATGTATTGAACCACCATTTTCTTGCTAATTTGGTTGTGTCTCACCCTCGGGGTTGGTTTGAACGAGGCCTACGGCATGATTGACTCGTAAGGAGTATAGACCCAATGGCAGAGATCGGGAAGCCAAGGGAACCTGAATAACTTGTAGTGGCTGTACTTGATCCATGATATGACTTGAATTAGTTTAGTTATGCTTTAGGAGTTTAAGAAATGGTCATGTCCCTAGTCCAAGATGACTGTGTCTCCGCTAGTCAAACGTACGTTTTTAAAACCTCTTTGGGTCGGATTCGTCGTGAATAACTTTAAAAATGCAAACCTCCATATGATCACAAGGGGGTCTTGAAGTGAACCAAGGCCTACATGACCTAAGAAAGCCTTTAAAGCCGGGCTAGGTTAGTAATCGTGCCTAGCCTGGCTCATGACATTTTTCCTTCAGATAAGAGGCCTCATGGCATTTCTATGGCCTATGGGGTTAGGTGTTCATTGCCAAGAACCTTGGAATCACATGGATTCTACTCCTAGACTTAATGAGACCCCCAGGTTAGAGTTAGGTGTACTGACAAGATTGATTGTGACTTGACCAAATGAGGATGTAAGTGAGCATCTGTGATTAAGTTAGACCCAAAGGGGAAAGGATTGTAGAGTGGGGAACTGGGATGTCAATTTGCCTTGACCTTGTCTTGTTTCCTAGTTCCTAAAAGTGCATTAGCTGCCTCTAGGTGACACTAAGTTTGGTACAAAAAAATTTAGACATAGGGGCCTCGTCTTGCTCTTTCTCCCCGCCATGTCCACACATCTGATTGGCTCAGTAGTGCATTCTCATTGATAAGATGTCAACTGCTTTAGTTCATTTTATGGTGGTGTATTTTAGTAGTGGCTTGCCTCTTCTGTGTGTCACAGTTTGTGTGTGCTTTACCGTGGTTATGTGTTTTGACTTCCTATCCTTGGCTGTCCTATATCTGTATACTGCACCTTATGTTGCCTCTCCATGATCATGTTTCTTTGTTACTTGTTTCATTTATGTTACACTGGTAGGCTGCAGTTGTGTTATCCCCCATGACTGTATGTTTTAGTCTTTGCCTCTTTGATTCCTTTCGCTTGCTTTTTTACGTCTCTTTCAGCGAGTACGTGTTTGGTCCTCGTTTTTGCTACTTCAAGTCCAGATTTTACTTCGATTGCCTCTAGTTCTTGATTTGCATTATGTTATGAACCGGTCGCTATGTCATGTTTTATCCGGAATCGCCTTTATTCCCGTGGCTACACCGGTCTTTCTTTGTTACCGACTTACCAGCCGTCTTGTAGTATACATGTATAGGCACTTGCATAGCTGCCTTACGTCATTGACTTGTAGAATCTGTTTGATACATATATACATATTTCATATATGTCTTCTTTTTGTAAATATAATCGTGATAAATTCAGAAAATTATAAACTAATCGGATTCCCTTTTCTTTTTCTCCTTCACCACATAACCACTTGGGTTGGGGTCAGCCTGCCTATTGGGCCTCAGGACCACTAAGGAAAATTCTTTCTCCAAAGATATCGAGTCCGCGAAGAAGAATTAAATAGTCAGTGCGAATGCCCTACCACGTGGGTGAAATACGGCTAGGCTTGGTACGCCCCTAGTCTTTCCATTTCCTTTATTTGTTTCTTGTTTTTCCTTCATTTTGAGCTTTTGTGTATTTGTACAAAAAACTTGTAAAAACTCATGTCATAGTGGAATCCTTATCATATGAAAGTAGTCTTAGGATAACAAAGATTTTACATGCCGTTTAGATTGACTCTAAGTCCCCAAAAACCATTTTCAAAAATCCGGATTTAGCGTAATGATTTTGACAAGACTTAAATAGATAATTAGCTAAACTATTTGACACAGTTTAATTTCAAACAAGAACAAAAGAATATTTCAAAACCACAAATGTTGCAACGTTGTTAAAGAAAACGGACTGAGTTTTTTTGAAAAAAACCAAAGCATACATCCTTTTCTAAAAATTAAACCACGTTTTATTCAAAATAAAGCCCGATATTTTTTGACACGGTTTAAGTTTAAAAAGGCATTTTCAAAATCATGAGTAGTATAATTTTATGGACTGAGTTTTTTTAAATCACTACACTTTTTTTTTATAAGAATCAAACTAGTTTTTCGTTTTAAAATAAGGCCAAGGATAAATGTGTTTTTGATCAAATGAATCTAGCAAAAAATATTGGGCCAAAAGCCTGCTGGTTTAAAAAATATATGGCCAGAACTGGCCAAAGTCAGCGGAAAAACAAAGGATTTTTTGGGCCAGAGCCCACTCATGGATAAAAGGGTAAGGATATAGACATCTCAAAGGGCCAAGCCCAGAAACGGACAGACCTTTTTTTTTTTTTTTTTTTTTGAAAAAATGAAGAATTATAATTTTGGCTATAGAGCCCAATTCGAAACCAAGTTCGTGACTTATAACAAAAGACGTATTTCCTAAAACAAAAATGTTTGTATATACGAGTTCTTGGATAAAGCATTCTAAAAGTATTAAGCGGATTGATCCAAACCAAGTATGAGTTAAGCATGAACAAAATTGTATACTCACACTACTAAAAAACTGCTGAAAACCGACCTACAAAAACCGACCTCAATGAGGTCGGAAAAAGAGCGACCTCATGAGGTCGGTATAAGCATGTTTTTTTATTTTGTAATTTTTATTTTACAAAAACTAACCTGCGTGTCTCTAATTTAATAATAAATTCTGAAAAAATAATAAACCGACCTCATGAGGTCGCTAATTTGACCCGCAAAACAGTATCGACCACATGAGGTCGGTAAGTATTTTTAAGGAATTAAATATATAATTAATTGGGCGACCACACGAGGTCGGAATGCATAAGTTAAAAAAATTCAAAAATAATTTACTATTAGCGACCCTACGAGGTCGGAAAATTTTAAAATAAATAATAACCAAGCGACCTCACGTGGCTCAGAAATCAAATTAATATCACACATCACTCAAATTTTTCCCATTTCTCAATTTACACTCTCTCTCCCCTCAAACGTTCTCTCTCTCTCTCTCTCCCCCCTCAACGTTTTCTCTCTCTCTCTCTCCCTACTCACTGTCGCCCATCTCCAAAGGACCGTCCGCCGCCCTCGTCCGTCATCCCTATCCCCGTCTCCGCCGCGTCGCCACCCACCAAAAAACTCCTTTGTTCCGTCAAAGCTATTACTCGAATTTGGGTTTAAACATCTTCTCCTATTTGCAATCGGTAAGTATCCCTCTAATTAATTATATGATTTCTTATTTGCAATTTTGCTTGAAGAAAAAGTTTTATTGTTAATTTTTTAGCCTATTTTCTAATTGATGGTCGTGTGTTATGTTGGGTTTTCATTTCTTGAGTATTTGTTCAATAAATACAAATGTTAATTAATCGACAAGATAATGCCTTTTTTTTTTTTTCCGTCTTACCGCATAAGTTCACTTGATTTTGGCCAATTCATTTGATACTTTGACGTAGCTCGGAGGAGTCACTTAAAATGACTTACTTTATGAGCTTGGTCAGAGTTGCATAAAATTACTCACTTTGACTCTTCTTGGTTTGAATGATTGCACCCATTGTTTGTGGTTTGGTTCTCTCAAGTTATTTATCTTTGACGCAAAGACCCATCATCTACTTCGATCCGTGACTTGACCGACATGCTTCGGGGATCTCTCTATTTCTAGTGTCTTAAAGTATTTAGCACACCTTCTATGGGTTCTCAATCTCTCGTTTGTTTCCTCTTCTACATTTTATTATGTCTTTAGTTTGAATAGAAGTTCATATTTGAGTAGTCTCTGTTTTGGTTCCTAGTGTGTATTTGTCTATTCTAATTCTATTGTCATTTTAACGAGCCATTATAAATTTAGAAATATTCGAATTTATTGAAACTCGCATATGTTGTATAAGTTGACATTACAAATCACTTTTTATTGTATAACGATTGACATTACCGATCACTAGTTTGGATAAATGTAAGAAGCGTAAAGGGCTAAATTTGCCCTTAAACTATGCGAAATGGTCTAACTTTGCCCTCCGTTAAAAGTCGGGTCATCCATGTTGTCGGTTAGCATGCAATTTCGGCTCGAAAAACTAAACTTCTAACCATAAGGGCAAATTTGGATTCTATATTATATATATTAATTAGGCTCTAATTAATATAGATTAGCACAAAAACTTGCCACGTTGCTACACAACGCTTTCACAACAACCCAAAAAAATTATAAAACACTTAGTATTTTGAAGTAAAGTTTCTCAAAATATATATTTGAAGGGAATTAATTTGTCGCCGTTCCGGGTAGTCTATTTGGTTTTGCTCTATTCGCTTATGCTGTGAGATTGTCTCAGCAGCATTTACTGTCACAATCTACGCCATGCGTCGAGGTTATAGCTTGATTGTGCTAGTGGAACGACCGTCTTAAGAAACTTATGCCGACTTTGTCTCCCGATCTTATTAATGTGGGACATAGTGCAACCAAACCTTTCGTATTTGTGTTGTCCAAGGATTTAAATTTTTGTCGTCTTTCAATCCGTCCGATCATTCTTTACTAGCTTCTTGGTTGTTGGAAAGCATCATTTTTGTTAGTAACACACATCTCACGGGATTATGTTTCTCTCGTTACGGTAGTGGTAGTAAAGGGTTGAGCATCTCAGTTTCGGAACTTGTTTATTGACGTTGTCCAAGATCGTTAAATGATTGTATCATGACTTGATTCCTTGCAAAATTGTGGATTCAATTCAGATACTCAGAATGGATATAATGCTTCATGATTTATGTAAGTTTACTTAGCGACGTATAAAATTGCATAACCATTAACTTTGGTTTAAGGAAACCAATTCCGTTAGTTAGATATGTTGAGCAGGACCTCTAAATGAATGTATTTTAGTTTTAGATCTGGTCGTGTTAAGTATACATATGCTAATTTTCATTTTTCTTTCCTTCTTGTACATTTAATCGTGGAATTTCAAATCCAAAATGAGACGTTCGACCAACCAACTGTACCGATGTATTCATGAGAATATGCCGCTTGTTGTTGCTGTTTCTTTTTATGAGAACTGGTGCACTCAAGGCAAACAACAGTAGCATTTGAGGCTTAAGCCTGTTGCCATACTTGTCGTATGCCTGAGCTAAGTTGCTGCTGCCTTTTGGCCGCTTTGCTCCTAAGTTTGGACTATGAGTTGCTGTGTTCTTTAGGCCCTTTGCTGCTGCATTTGAGCAGATGATCACTGCTGCACCTGAGGTAGCCACAATGGCATTTTCGGGCCATTTGTTGTCGTGTCTTTAAGTCCTTTGTTGCGCATTTCTAACCAAACCGTCTGCTGCGTTTTTGGGCCAAAAAATGCTACTTTGCCGCACTCGTCGTCTGATTTCGATGGAATGTTCGTTATGTTATCGTCCACCGTAGTTACTTTTCTAATGTGTTGCTACACTATGTATGGTACTTCGCGTCGCTCTTCGAGGGCATTCCTACCGCTTTTGAACGGGTTGATCGTCGTGTTCTCGTCCCATCTTTCGTTAAAAACGGTTGTTGTTGTCTTGTTTTACGAGCTACTATTTTTTGTTAAAAAGTCGATGCTGCAACGATGCTACCTTTGATGACCGAACCGATTTAAACTTGATACTACGCTTAAGCCGATGAAATTTTTTTTAACTCGAGGCCATGCCTAGTCGGGAAAGGTTTTTATCCCCCCTGTCAATGATGATTTCTCATCGGTGTCACGCAGGTAGGAACCAACATGTCGCTCCCGGCAAGGCAACTAGATTGGCCACTAGTTTGCAGCCGCGCATGATTCAGATCCTTTGCCGTATTCGGAACCGCGAGCTCGCAGCCTCTCGTAATCAAAGCTCCTAAAGTTTGATGCGAGACCGAGGGATATTATATTTATGTTTATAAACGCCACCCCACGGCGGCGTATCATTTTGACTAACTATTTTATTTCATCCTTTGCGAGTAGGTACATTTGACTAATAAGGGTATACAAGATGAGATTTTGCGAAGATAACTTAGAGCTACTGATGAAAGGAATTTAAGAGCATGGGATTGCTAAAGAACTTGGGCCAAGACCGCAAAGTTAAATTTCCTTTTTTCTTACTTCTTTATTTCGTATAAACATGCTCACTTTGTATGCCTACATTTACAATGATGCCGGGTCGTTAGATGTGCTTAGTGCGCGGCCATGGAGCATAAGATCGTTGGTTGAATTTTAAGTATTTTACTAACTTACGA
The DNA here is from genome assembly GCF_029784015.1 of Lycium ferocissimum. Taxonomy (NCBI): domain Eukaryota; kingdom Viridiplantae; phylum Streptophyta; class Magnoliopsida; order Solanales; family Solanaceae; genus Lycium; species Lycium ferocissimum. The sequence continues at coordinate 56,494,939 of NC_081353.1, read as the reverse complement.
ATTTTTTGGTGGATTTGTTAAAAGAAGTGTTTTATGGATGTTTTTGAATGTCAAGTAGTTTAATGTTGTAGACTAACTTAACGTAGACTAGTTTAATGTTGTAGACTCTGGCTTAATTTAGACAAGTTTAATGTTTTGTGGATGTTTGCAAAGGTTGAAGTAGTTTAATGTTTTTTTTAGAATGTTGAACTACGTTTTGATTCAACTTTAATGTAGTTTCGAGTTGAATTTGACGTAGTGCGGGTTGTAGATGTTATTACATGTGCGTGTTAGATTGTTAAGTGTTTATTTGAGCTAGTTTTAGCTAAATGCGTAATTGGTTTTCATTTTTTATGTGTGTAAGCCGCAAAAGCAAAGAAAATGTGCCAATTTTTCTGCAGAAAATCGACCTCGCGAGGTCGGGCTTATCTTAGTTTCATTTTCCGTATTTTAAAGAAAACCGACCCTTACGTGGTCGGTTGTGTTCATATCATTTTCACATTTTAAAGAAACCGACCACACGAGGTCGGTTGTGTTCATATTATTATCCGCATTTTAAAGAACCCGACCACACGAGGTCGGTAAATAAATTGTATTTTTATAAACCGACCTCACGAGGTCGGTTCATGATTGTCATTATTCATAAATTTATAGTTACCGACCCTACGTGGTCGGTAACACAAAAATAAATAAATAAATTTCAATATACCCACCACACGAGGTCGGTAACTTGAAAAAAAAAATAAACAAAAACTAATATAATTTATCGACCTCACGTGGTCGTTAATGCTTTGCCGAAAAGTATTGCTTAATATACCGACCATACGAGGCTCAGCATGTTAATTTTCCTTTTTTTTTGGGACGAATCATGTTCACCACGTGTGGTCGCTTTTTTCCGACCTCATGAGGTCGCTAATTATTTGCGACTTCAGCCCATACCGTACCTACTTTCGAGGTCGGTTTTGAGGTCGTTTTTTTCGTAAAACCGACCTCGCGAGGTCGAAAAATCAATTTTTTTTGGTCGGTTTTTAGCATTTTTTTAGTAGTGTCAAAACATAACAAATTCATATTTTCAAATAACATGTTTAAAGATGACAATTTGATACTTATTTTCTAAACGAAATACATCACCCCTATATACACCTCGGGCGGGGGGGGGTTATTTATCCGGATATTATAAATCCCAATCTATGTACCCTATAAATAAAAGGGAACGTGTTCAAATTCTTTTTCTCAAAATGATATGCAAATGACAAGATTTTTGCGAGAATAAACACTAAATAGATAGTTCAGGCAAATACTCATACATTCGGAGTTCGAAGGTCAATCGTATAATATGGATCCTTAATATCGGGGTGCCTAACACCTTCCCTGTGGGATCACCGAACCCCTTACTCTAGAACTCCTCCGATTACAAAAGGATTTTTCAAAGTATTTGAATAAACCCGTCACCCTTGGTTTTCCTAATTTCCTAAAAATTGGATGGCGACTCTTTTCAAAACAAAATCCGAAAGAGCACCAACGAGTTCGTAGTAGCTTTTATGCCTTAACCGGCGTAAAAAGCAAACCGTTACAATTGGGTTATCAGCTGCAAAACTAGCAATTACTCCCATAGACACAAATATGAAACTAACCACAAGAAAATATGATGATCACCTAAATAAAGATCAAAACTCAGAAAATGATCCACTAACAGATCAAGCTTCCTATCAAAGAATTATTGGCAAACTTCTGTATCTAACTATGACTAGGTCAGACATATCATTCAGTATCGACACCCTCAACCAATTTCTGCAACAACCCAAATAAAGTCATATGGAAGCAATTCTAAGAATCATTAGATATTTGAAGAACCAACCAGGACAGGGTGTACTTCTATCAAGTAAAGCTAGCACAATCATGACTGCATACTGTGATGGAGATTGGGCTTCATGTTCTATCTCTAGAAGTCAGTTACAGGTTACCTCATCAAGTTATGGGATTTTCTAATTACTTGGAAATCAAAGAAGCAAACAACTGTTTTCAGAAACTCTGCAGAATCAGAATACAAGAGCATTGCTTCAACTGTATCTGAAATTATTTGGTTATTAGGATTACTGAAGGAACTGGGAATTGAAAACAAAAATCCAGTTGATATTTACAGTGATAGTAAGGCAGCAATTCAAATTGCAGCCAACACTGTTTATCGTGAAAGAATCAAGCACATTGAGATTGATTTCCACTTCATAAGAGAGAAAATAGTGCAAGGAATGGTGTCAACAAAATACATTTTAATTCAAGAACAACTAGTTGACATTTTTACCAAAGGGTTGCTAGATTTCAGCATGAATATCTTAGTTCCAAGCTGGGTCTCATTAATATCTTTAAAGTATCACATACCTAGCTTGAGGGGGAGTGTAGAAGTATGAAGATTGTACAAATACACTGTAGGGTAGTAGTGTCATTTCACTGTTCTAACTGTAATCTGGATTAATTAAATTTAGTTAGGATTCCATTTATTAGTTAAGAAATGATTAATTAGTTAATCATCCTTGATTAACCTTGAGTTGTGTATATAAACATATACAATGTATATTATAACTCAATTGAACGAATAAGAGATTACAATATTTCTCTCTTCTGATCTCATTCCTTTCTTCCTCCCTCTTCTTCTTTTTCTTCTTCTTCTTCTTCTTCATCATCTTTTCTTCATCAATTAGGGTTAATCCCATTCTCATTTCACTACAGATTGCGCCTCACAAAACGCTCAGTGGAGACGATTGTCAGCCAGTATTCGGTGCGTCTTCAACGTTCACTGACCCTGGTGCTGGGGCGAGTAAATCCCCTGAACCAATTCCACCAAAAGAAAAATATATGAACGCAGTTTCTGGCATGCAAAAACCGACCTCCGTACAACTCGGGGATACTATGGAAGCTTCAGTTACAAGTTATAATGGGATGCCGACAGTGATTTTCGATGTTGAGGACTACTACTCATAACCCATATATAAGGAGTATTGGATATTCCCCTAAATTATTAGAGAATTTGATGTTAGATACTCCCTCTTTGTCTTAAATTATCTATTGTGGTTCTCTTTCACACGTCTCTTAAGAAACATCAACTAAAAGAGATTTAACTATTTTATCCTTCATTAATAGTTGAACAATCATAACATCACCCCATAATTGAGGTGTTTGTATTACTAAAGAACAATAAATACTAAGAGTCAAATAGGAGAAAAATACAATTAATTTTGTCTTGAACTTCTAACACTCTATTTAGATGGTCGTAACCCATGGTTTCGTAATGTACGTTTGTATCATATTGTATTGTAATGTATTAATGAATATAATAGTTGAATAGACTGTATTGTTTGTTGTAGTTTAATATGATTTTTATTTTCTGGTCTGACTGTATGGTACTGTATAATAACATGTAAGTTTACTAAAATACCATTAACCCTTAATTACAAACTAGTTTATATATTATTTATATATTAATAAAACTAAGGTAAAGGATAAAATAGAACTGAAAATAAGTAAGTGGGCGGGTGGTTAGCGGGTGGGTGGCGGGGGTCGTAGGGGGATGGGTGCGGGGACGCGGGGGTGGACGGGGTGAGGGTAGTGGGTGGTAGGGTACATGTGGGTGGGTTTGGGTGTGATGGAGAGGTGGGGGTGTTGGTTGGGGTGGGAGTGGGGTAGGGGTGGGAGGGGGTTTGGGTTTGATGGAGGTTGGGGTGCGCGGAGGGGGGATATAATTTGGAAATAAATACGTAACCACACAAAAACTACCAAATCTGTGGTATTAAATAATAGGCTTTTTCATAATTATATAACCACGGAATTACAACGAATTTACAACTACAACATAATTTTAAAAACAATGAAAACAAACATGATTTACTAGAAAACAATACGATAATGAACCACGGAAAACAACCATTCAAACAGGTGGTAAAACGACAAATAATTTGAGACAACTACTTTTAAAAATCACGATAGATATTTGAGACGCAAATATCATTAAGATATTTAAGTTGAATACTATATACGTAATGTGCTATAAATTAAACATCTTCTAATCAAATCAGATGTAATCAATCTTCCAGTTTGTCCCATTAATTCATCTCCTCTCTCTCTCTCTCTCTATCATTGAATACTTTTCTTGGCTTAAAACAAAAGCTTTATAAGAAAGAAACTTATAAAGCAGAAATGGAGGAGGGTAAATTAGCTCCAATTATAGAAGATGCATTAATAGTGTACAAAGAAGAAGATACTAATCTTACAGTTCTCAAAACCTCTCTTTTCTTCACGGGAGATGGATTTGTTGCATATGACTGTAAAGGAGAAATGGTGTTTCGAGTAGACACATATAATCCGGACTCACGTGATCAGGTCGAACTCGTTCTCATGGATGCTTCTGGTAAATGCCTTCTCACTCTTCGACGAAAGGTACTACTGTTAAATCTCTCTATACAGTCATTATCTATAATAAATTTTCATTGTAGATAGCATTTAAGGTTTTCTGGAACCGATTTCAATGTTATCCGAACAAACGAAGTCGTTACGAAAAAGATTTGACTATAATAACTGTAGTGGATCATCAACTTTCCATTCTTTACCTGTTCCCCATTTACACTTGATCTCATAACTAGTACTGTAGTACACCCTCCGTCTCAAATTATTCTGTCGTGATTTTTAAAAATAGTTCTCTCAAATTATTTGCTGTTTTAGAAGTTAAATAAAAGATTAGTTAGTTTTTTCTCATTTTACCCTTTGTAGTTATTATTTTTAAAGATTTACAAACACCTCAATTACGGACGATGATATTATTGTTCAAATACTAATGAAGAGTAAAATAGTTAAAAGTCTTTCCTAATTATTGTATCTTTAAACGTGTGTTATAATTACTACGTATAATTTGGAGTATGCATGAAAGAAATAGTACTAGTGAATATGAATTTAGAGTTTTAGATCGATAGATGTAATGCAAGATTAGTTAAATAAACAGGTTAATCTTTTTTTGTTTTAATAACTACAGTATGTGTGTGTATATATATGTGTGTGTGTGTGTATATATATATATATATATATATATGTATATATGTGTGTGTGTGTGTGGAAAGACCGCACAACTAATAGTTGCCCATTTGGAATACTCCATCCAAATATAGTTTTTTTAAAAAATATTTTTATTTACTATATATAGAGGGTCAAAAGACAATACTACTAGCTAGAGCTGTATAATGAGAGATTGGTATTGTTGCCATGATCTGAAATTTTAAGTAAATAAATGGGGAATACTGTTGTAATTTTTTTTTTTTTTTTTTTGATATTTTATGTGAGTCTAATATACATGTTGTTTTAAGAAAAATTATATACACTTAATTCACATTAATTTGTTTGAGATTATTAGTTATTACTACGAGAGTAACTCAAATAACATGTCGTAGTATTACATATTTACTACTTGAGAATACCGTGGAGGTGAACATCACATAACATATTTTTTTAATAATGCATAGCCTAATTTTACTTCACTTTAGGTCTTCATGTTTTTGTCCTATATCTCAAAATTATCACATTTTATTATTTCGCTATTTGAAAGTAAATTTTATTTTATTCATGAAGGAGTGATGTTTTTATTATAATACTGATAAAATTTACTAATTATTTTCTTTTAGGGAGGTAAATTGAATAGTATGATGGTAATATATTTTAAGAAAGTGTGATTCTATAATTGTTTTAAGATATTAGAGTTGATTTTCATCCATAGCTTTTATATCATGGCATTATTTATATTCGTAAAATCATGTTAGAAGTTTGTTTTCTATGAGTCTTCAATCATGTTTTTAATTTTCTTAAACTATGAATGTATTTTTTATAATTTTATTGTTATTATGCTATTTTTGCTACATTATAAATTAAAAATTTAAAGATTCATGAGGCTGACGTCTCGCCTCGTGCTAATAAGAAAACGTTTCGCCTCACGGTCCCGGCTTTTAAAACACTAATTGTTATATGCTCCTTATTAGGTAACAAAGTTGCATGTTCCAATTTGTTTAAAAATATAGCTGATTAGTTAGAGTCGAAGCTGACAGTTGTGTACTATATTGACACTTGACAGTATATATTCTTAATTAAATGGAGTTGACTTAGATGGATTAGTTCGAACCATGACCTAGAGGGAACTATTGAACCATTGACTTCAAAGTAGCAGGGTAGTATTGTATCTATTTTTTTATTTCTCGAAGTAAAATACCCCTAGCAACACAATAGTTTTAACATATTAATAAATGGGCTTTTTATCTATACAAATTAAATATGAACTCACCAGTTCTTTCTCACTCTTTCAATTTTTCCTTTCAAAACTTCTCCTCTGATGGTATCCAAAAGGAGATAAATTCACCTGGAAATTCTACTCGTAAGGATCTGAAAATGGATTTTCCCATAGTAGTGATTTTTGTGTCGATAGGGCGAAAGTTTTGTAATTTTTCTATTAGAAATCATAATTAATTATGTGACTTTTGTGTAAAAAAGTCATAATTATATGCTATCTGTGAAATTTACCCGAAGCTGGGAGTATAGTTTCTATGCAAATAGAACCAAAATATTCAATGCCATTCGTTTCTCATGACATAATATTTGTGTAGTTATAACCGCAGGTGAGCTGTGATCCGTATACGCGTGGCCTCGAGTTCTAATCCTTTAAAGTTACTGGGTTGTTAATTAATTATTTGTACATATTTGACAAAAATTTTAATACAAATATATGATAAGGACAAAAGCTACTGAGTTCGGCCGAACCCACACCCAAAGGGCTGGCTCCGCCCCTAGTTATAACAACTTCTCATTAACGATAAAGTGAAAATTTTAAAATTAATTGTTGGGCAATTCGCAGAATTGCCCTTCTTTTGGGGTGGTATTTAAATTTTGCCCCTCATATATGTGGTCTTTAAATTTTGCCCTTCGGCTAAAACCCATAGGTTCCGGATTCGAACCCCCGCTCAGTCAAAAATTTTAAAAAAATTTGCAAAGCAGAGTTTAAATTTCGCTATGCCCCCTCTGGCAGACTTTTGGTTATGGGGCAGACTTTGCCTTGAAGCATATATTTATATATTTTTTTTTAACTTTTCAAGGTAAACTTTTAGTAATGCCTTAACTAAAAGTATGCCCTATAAAACATAACTAAAAGTTTGCCTTATAAGGCAAAGTTTAAATTTTTTTCTATACCCCCTCGCGGACTTTTAGTTATGTTTAACTAAAAGTCCGCCGTAGGGGCATAACTAAAGTCTGTTTTCCCTATGCTTCCGCGTACTCTTTAGTTATGTTTAACTAAAAGTTCCGTCGTAGGGGCATAACTAAAAGTCCGCCGTAGGGGGCGCGTACTTTTAGTTATGTTTAACTATAAGTTCGCCGGAGGGCGTACTTTTAGTTATGTTTAACTAAAAGTCTCAGGAGTAGGCGTGACTTTGCCTATATATATATATATATATATATTTTACTTTTCAAGTTTAAACTTTTAGCTATGCCTTAACTAAAAGTATGCCCTAAAAAAGACATAACTAAAAGTATGCCCATAAAGGCTAACTTTTCCTTTAGGATAACTTAAACTTTGCCTTCTAAGGCAAAGTCTATGCCTTAAGGAAAAGTTCTTGCCTTACGGGGCATAATTTTGTTATGCCTTAACTAAAATTCTACCCCATAAGGCATAACTAAACTATGTCTTAGGAAAAATTTCGCCTTATGGGTAGACTTTTAGTTATGCGGATCCGGCATAACTTTTACCTTTTCTTAAAGTTTGTATGCCGATCCGCATACACTCCCCGCCCGTCTTGCGAAATTATTTTTTTTTTATTTTATGCTTGAGGGGGGGGGGGGGTTCGAACCCGTAATCTCATGTATTCGCCCACCTTTCCAAACGAAGGGCACAACTTAAAGACCATAAATATGAGGGGCAAAATTTAAAGACCACAAATTTGAGGGGCAAAATTTAAAGACCACCCCAAAAGAAGGGCAATCCACGCAAAAAAATGTTAATTGTTTCCAACTTTAAAAGAGTAGCATTCTGTTTTTAACGAACCAAAAGAAAATGTTTCACATAAACGAAAAGAAGAGAAAATTAACTTTCTCTCACTAGTTAAATTATGTGATAGCGTATAAAGAATCTCTACAAAGTCATTATATATAACTTGAATCCAAGCTTTTGATATGGTCTTAAAAATTGGAACAGAGACCAAGTCTGCATCAAAGGTGGGAAGGCTACTTAGGAGAAAAAATGGGAGGGCAAAAGCCAATATTCAGTGTTCGAAGATCCTCAATGATAGGAAGTTCAACGGTGACAGTGGAAGGTTACAACAATAATGCTGAAGAAGAGTATGAGATAGACGGGTCATTTGCAGAGAGAAGTTGCACATTCTTAAATTCAGATAAAGAACTGTTGCTGAAATTCGACGTAAAGTGGACGCTAATTGTGATAATTTTATGCTGGACAAAGACGTTTTCTCTTTAAGTATCAAGCCTGGTTTCGATGGTGCCTTTGCTATGGGATTGGTCCTTGTGCTTGATCAAATTCTTTCTGATGATTGTGTTAGTGATGAGGACCCCATTGCTGATGATCCCATCCTTTCTTCTTGATTTTTGTTCATAGTTCATCCATTTGTTCTTCAATGGTTTATTTCAAAAGTACTTCTGCACCAAGAACGATCCAGAATTTAAATTTTATAATCTAAATAAGTTGTAGATATCGGATTACTATACCGCTTCTCCGGAAACCTGCGGATCACCCAGCAGCAGCTTGAAAAGTTACCTTATTCAGGAACCTCCGGATCACCCACCATGTAGTAATAAATTACTCCATTTGTTATATCTCAGTGTCAATTTATGTGGCGTTTTAGTTACTGGACTCGATGTAAAATTTATGATCTAAAATAAGTTTTAGATATCGTAACGACTATAAATTATCTCATTAAGTAAAATAAAATTTAAAATTAAATTACTTTTAATAATATAAAAATATGTTACTTTCCTGAACAAATTAAAGAGAAAAAAGTGTCACCTTGATGAAACAAAAGGAGTACAGTTGATTAATTTTATTCTTTCCTTGATCAGTTATGATGTGCCTTTTTCTTTATTTCATGATCTTCAGCATCACACCAAATCTTTCATAAAAAAGCGAAGGTATGTAACCATATTCAAAAGTGTCTGAATATAAAAATTGTACTATACGAACACATTCTTCTTCCATTTGATTTATTTGATGATACTTATTGGGCACAAATTCTAAAGGGAAAAAACTTTTGGACTTTATAATCTTAAATATGTTATGAAATTTGTATGATCTAAAAAGCATATCATTAAAGATAAAATAAAATATTTAAAGTTAAAGTAATTATTAAATATAAAAATATAGCTTTATTTTTCACATGAACTAATAAAAAAGGTGTCATATTAGAAAGAACGAAGAATAGTAAGAGGCGTAAAAATCGGAACGACTAGTAATTAGATGAGGTTCTTTGCAATCAAATTTGATCGTGTATACTCTATTAAGGACCAGATAAAATGGCGTCCCATATATATTTAATTTTGGAAAAATAACATTGTATGTCTACTTGTGCAAAATTACTACCCATTTTAGCCCATATTTTGTCTTTTAGTCAAAGAGACTCAGATTTGCCTCATTCTCAACACTAGTTTCTCTCACTTCGCCCTCTTCTCTCTTCCCCCTACCTAAATCATCCCAGAACTGAAAAATTCATTTTCATACTTAGTCGAAATCGATCTCTATTTTTTTGGGAATTTTGAAATGGAATATCTTATTCTCTCAAATTCTACAGACGCTATAAAAAAATGGGTAATTTGCAGAGGTTGAAAGTTGCAATTAGCGGAGGTTTTAGCCTCCACTAGCTGCTAGAAGAGGCTAAAACCTCCGCGAATTGCAACTTTGAACCTCCGCAAATTACCCATTTTTTTTGTAGTGAGAGTGCAAAAAGTCTAATCAGATCCGGTTTTCATTGTCGACCAAATACAGACAAATCTGGAAGAAAAGAAAGAAAGAGAGATCACCGGAGAAAAGGATTTTCGGCCAGATCCAATGCTAGCCGGCGGAGAAAAGAGAGAGACATCATCGGAGAATTATTTCAGATTCGTCAATAAGTCCCTCCTCCTCCTCCTCCTTCTTCTTCTTCTTCTTCTTCTTCTCCTACTCCTCCTCAGTGGCGGAGCCAGGATTTCCGCCGAGGGGGTTCAAAATATAAAAAAGTAAACATACGGTTAAGAAAGCCCAGGGGTTAACATCTATTATATATACATAAAAAATAATTTTAACCTTATAAAAACGAGTGTTTTTTTCAAATAGGTGTCGGATGAACACCCTCGGCATAGCGTGGCTCCCATCGCTCCTCCTATTCCTCCTCCTCCTGCTCCTCCTTCTCCCACTCTCTTTTCCTTCTTCTTCTTCAGTGTGGTGATTTTGATATTCAAATGGAGATTTAATGCTCGATAGCAGGTGTTTTTTTTTTTTGTTTTTGTGAATGTGTATAATTCATTTTTATACACATTTTTACAATGAAGATACATTGTTTAAACATTATATAGATGTATAAATTTGTATAAGTGTGTATAACTCTGAATAGTATTGTATATATGCCACTATATAAGAGTGAATCTATACGACATTTTAGTGTATAATTGTGTATAAGGATGTATATAAGTTGCTTCAGTTCAAAATAATTTAATAGTATCTGTTTTTAAAAAAATTAAAACCCCTGAGGGATTATTTTTTATTAATCAGAAAGCATAAGGTTCAAACAGCAAAACAAAAAGTGCAAAAGCGCAAAAAGGAAAGTAAATCAATGGGCCTTTTAATTATAGGTGACAAATAGGTGAAATTGAGTTGGGGTAACTCTAGTTTTTTTAATTGAGTAAAGTGATAAACTTTGGATTAGTGATTAGGGAGTTTTGACTCACCCCAAAGTTATATTTTTAACACTTTGACCCCAGAAGCTTTATTTTTTACACTTTGCCCCCCAAGTTATATTTTTAACACTTTGACCCCAAGCTTTATTTTTACACTTTGCCCCCAAGTTTTATTTTTAACACTTTGACCCAACCCATATAAACCCTAAGAAAAATGAGCCAAACCCTTTTCCCCCCGTTTCCACCATTTT